>NC_077235.1:8315798-8536751 GCF_027887165.1 Monodelphis domestica
AAGGAGGGAAGGAAAGAGGGAGACAGAGAAAGAGATAGAGAGTGGGAGGGAGGAAGAAAGGGAGGGGGGAGAGAAAGGCAGAGGGGGAGGGAGGGAAAGGGGGGAACAGGAATGGAGAGAGGGAGGGACAAAGATGGAGAGAGACAAAGAGGAGAGATGGGGAGGGAGGAGAGAGAGAGAGAGAGAGAGAGAGAGAGAGAGAGAGAGAGAGAGAGAGAGAGGGAGAGAGGGAGAGAGGGAGAGAGGGAGAGAGGGAGAGAGGGAGAGAGAGAAGGAGAGGAGAGAAGGAGAGAAAGAGAGAAGGAGAGAAGGAGAGAAGGAGAGAAGGAGAGAAGGAGAGAAGGAGAGAAGGAGAGAAGGAGAGAAGGAGAGAAGGAGAGAAGGAGAGAAGGAGAGAAAGAAAGAAAGAAAGAAAGAAAGAAAGAAAGAAAGAAAGAAAGAAAGAAAGAAAGAAAGAAAGAAAGAAAGAAAGAAAGAAAGAAAGAAAGAAAGAAAGAAAGAAAGAAAGAAAGAGAGGGAGAGAGGGAGAGAGGGAGAGAGAGAGAGAGAGAGAGAGAGAGAGAGAAGGAGAGGAGAGAAGGAGAGGAGGAGAAGGAGAGAAGGAGAGAAGGAGAGAAGGAGAGAAGGAGAGAAGGAGAGAAGGAGAGAAGGAGAGAAGGAGAGAAGGAGAGAAGGAGAGAAGGAGAGAAAGAGAGAAAGAGAGAAAGAGAGAGAAGAGAGAAAGAGAGAAAGAAAGAAAGAAAGAAAGAAAGAAAGAAAGAAAGAAAGAAAGAAAGAAAGAAAGAAAGAAAGAAAGAAAGAAAGAAAGAAAAGAAAGAAAGAAAGAAAGAAAGAAAGAAAGAAAGAAAGAAAGAAAGAAAGAAAGAAAGAGAAAGAAAGGAAGAACGAAAGAGAGAGAGAGAGAGGAGAGAGGGAGAGATGGAGACTGAGACAGGGAGAGAGGGAGACTGTGACAGGGAGAGAGGGAGAGACAGAGACAGAGAGAGGGGAGGGAGAGAACGAGAGAGGGAGATAGAGAAAGAGATGGAGGGGAGAGGGAGGAAGAAAGGGAGGGAGAGAGAGAAAGGCAGAGGAGGGAGGGGAGGGAGGGGAGAGAGAGAGGGAGAGAGAGAGAGAGAGAGAGAGAGAGAGAGAGAGAGAGAGAGAGAGAGAGAGAGAGTGAGAGAGAGAGAGAGAGAGAGAGAGAGAGAGAGAGAGAGAGATTGAGACAGACAGAGAAAGGCAGATAGAGAGAGACAGAGAGATCGAGAGAGAGAGAGACAGAGAGAAAGGGAGGGAGGGAGCGAGAGAGGCATGGAGAGAGTGGAAGAGAGGCAGAAAGATGGAGGAGGGAAGGAAGATTGGTGGGAGGGAGGGAGGAAGACACAGACAGAGCTTAAGAGAGAGTGTGACAGGGAATGGAGAGAGGGAGGGAGGGAGAGTTAGATGGGGTGGTGTGAGGGGGGAGAGAAAGAGAGAAACAGACTGAGATTGGATAGGGAGGGAGAGAGGAAGAGAGAGACAGACAGAGAGAGATAGTGAGTGTGCTAGGTCTTTGTCCAGATGAGCTTACCATGGAAGCATCAGCCAATTCTACCAGAGACTGGAGCTGTATGTAACCAGAATCATGGGGTGCTGTGGTAATCCAGGAGGTCCAGAAGGAGCACTGAATTAAGCATCCTTTCCATCTCCTGGAACCAGTCTTGAGTTTTAAAGTATCTGTGTAATTGTCCAACTGTCACCAGCTTTGGCAGCTCCAGGTAGGTGATGCTGGGCTAGAAGCCTGTGTTTACTTGTTCATTAGAACACTGGACTTTTGGACACTCTGAACTTCTTATAGGGCCCTGTTTGGGCCTTCAGAACTCAAGAGGCAAACCCTCTACTACTTTGCTGAGGCTGTTGCTAGGCTAGGACCTGATGCATTTCCCACATAGAAACAACCTGACTCAAATCTACATGCAAACTAGTCCCTAGAGCTCAAAGGGGACAGCCAAGAATTATCATGGTGCCAGATTTGGAGTCAGAGAACCTTGTTACAAGCATTTCATCTGTTCCCCCTAATACGTCAATAATTGGAGAGAAATTTCTTTACTTCTCTGGGCCTCAGTTTCTCTCTCTGTAAACTAAAGGCATGGAGCTAGCTGGACTCCAAGGGCCCTTCTAGTCCTAGAGCTCAGATCATTTGTTCTAGGCTTCCAACTTGGAGCCTACAGGAATCTGTGATAGTGCTCTTGAACTGCTGTTGCCCCTTGTTGACAGCTCCAGTGATCTAGACGTCCCCTTGGCCAGAGAATCCCAGATATTATTCTGAAGCCAATGCCACTCTTTGAGGAGAGTGGCTATGTGGCATGTGGGGAATCATACTATCTCCTAGCTCTGACCATTGGTAACGGTCCTGGATAAACTAGAAAGGGCTCATTTCCTAGCCCTGCCTGTTATTGGCACTGGTCACCAGGCAGTGCTAAGGATTTTCATGGCTAAGATGTGAGTCCTGGGATGAGAGCTCCTACTCTCTGGGCAAATCTACAGCTCATC
Source organism: Monodelphis domestica (assembly GCF_027887165.1). NCBI lineage: Eukaryota > Metazoa > Chordata > Mammalia > Didelphimorphia > Didelphidae > Monodelphis > Monodelphis domestica. The sequence continues at coordinate 8,318,313 of NC_077235.1, forward strand.
TCTATAATCTAGCCTTAGAGAGATGCCTCAGGCCGCTGGGAGGCAAAGGGCCTGCCCTGGGGTAACACAGACAGTGTATGTCAGAGGCAGGACCTGAACGGGCTTGCTAACTCTCAAATTGAGTCTCCATCCACTCTAACAGGCTACTTCTCACGGAAGCACGTGTACAGCTCTCAGAGCTGGGACTTCAGAGTTCAAGCCAGATTTGAACAAGGATCTTCCTCCAACAACCCGGACAAGTAATTGTCTATCCTCTGCCTGAGGACCTCTAGGGCAGGAGAACCCTAATGCTGCTCCTGGTTCTGCCCTAGGGTCAAAGAGAGGCCTTCAGATATTGGAAGACAGTTATTGGGTCTTCCCTACGTTTCTTTCTGCAGGTTCCCACTTTCTTCACTTCATCTTTAGATGACATGGACTCATGGCCATTCGGGATTCTGGTTGTCCTCCTCTGGACACCCTGAAACTGTGGTGCCCCAAAATGAACAGGACATTCTAGAGAAAACCTGGTAAATCGTAACCAACATGGCATGTGAAATGGGGCAAAGGACCAGATTTCCAATTCTGACTTTTGGGCCCCTAGGTGAAAGAAAATGATTGGACTGAGTGGTCTCCGAGTTCCGCTGCAGTTCTAAGACATGCTCCCAGGATGCTCTGGCAGAAGAGAATCTAAGGCAACTCTCGTCTCGATTCCCCAAAGCATTTAACACAACATTTGTAAGCCATGAGGTCTAAATGTTGAGCCATGGAAAAATAAGAGTAACTGTCCTCAAGGAGTAGCCACTGTGGCTTTCAGAGCACTTTCTCAACCTATGGTTCATCTCCTGAATCACTACTCTTACTTTATCTGCCTCATGTCACCTGCCTTGATTTTAACAAAGGAAGTTTCCAAAGGAAAACTTGTCCTTTTTATTCGTCTACAGGATTTAAGTAAAACAAATGTGTATCCAGAGAGCCCTCAAGTGCAGGCAGACCACCCAGATTCAGCCATTCTGTCCCTCTTCCTTCTAAAGCTGGCCTCTTTCCCCATGGGCCTCTGTCTCTGTGTCCTGAGCTCAGACCCAGTAAATTGGCCTTTCCCTACCTTAGAAGAAGACATGATGACAAACAGTTTTCTTTGCCTCAAAGGCTTTGGTGGCCTCACAGGACATGTGAGCCACCCTTTGCTGTTTGTCTCTGTCCTTTGCTGGAACAGCTCAGAAGAAGCTGTTGATTCTAGAGGTACACCTGGGTTTCCTGCACCCCCTCCTCTCTAGCGCCATACTGGGCGGAGGTGGTTCTCCCCATAGTTCACCAGGTTCCCTTCCATTGAGCTTTCCTCCACAATTCTGGCATCAATAAATGCCACAACCTAAATGCTCACCTGGCTGGTTGACCACTCGAAGCCTTAGCACAGATGGAGCTGATTTCCCCATTGTGGTCCTCCTTGCCATGCTGGAAACTTTCCCAGACAATATTCCTTGACATTTTCCCACATGGAAAGCACTTTGGATTTGAGTCCCCCAATACCCCTCAAAGGAAGGCATTGCTAGTATTCTTCAGCTCATTTTACAAAGGAGGAAGCAGAGGCCTAAGGAGCTAAAGTCATTTGTCCTGGGTCACTGACAACTAGTTAAAAGTCTGAGGCAGGATGGAAACTCAGGGCTCTCTGACTCCAGGTCCCAGAAGCTCCAGCCGGCTGTCCCTCTTAGAACTCCCTTTCTACCTGACCCAGTGTGCTGGCCCAGTACCATGTACACAAAGCCGGTCACTTCACTCAAGCCATTTCCTCCACATTCTGCTTCCCCAGGGCTAAGCTAGACAAAATTAATGTCCTTGTCTGGGAAAAGTCAATAAGAGGAGAAAGAAATCAACTCCTATACATCACGGGATAACAGAGAGAGAAGTGCAAAATGCTTTCAAAGTGGAAACAATGCCCTGGGAACCTAAGCAAGAGGCACCCACATTTCAGGCATCATAAAGCACACACATTAATAAACAACATTTCTCATCACCCAACAAGAGATTAATCACAAGCTTCCTCTCCAGGCTGTTCCTTCACACTGACTGCGTTTGAGGCAGCCTGGGTTAGATCCCAGGATGGCTACAGCTGGAAGACGCCTCATGGGCAGCTGAGACCAAACAGAAACCCACAGAGCAGAAGAGTTTGGACCAAGGTCACACAGGGAGTGAAGAGTGGCCCAAATTTCCAAGGCCCGGCCTTCCCCTTCCTTAAAGTGGCTCTGACACAGAGCGGAATGGTGAAAAGCCTTGGTCTGCATAACTAGCTGAGTTTCAATGACAGCAAGAGAGAATTGAAAAATTCTGGTGATGTTCCTAGGGCCCACTGTGGTGGCCCTGCCCTCTCCACAGTCCTCTAACCAGGGTCAAATCAACCAAATGCGCCCCTGGGATGGCCTGGCAAAGGACTAGGAAAGGGACTTCAAAGAACTCTACCTATGCAGGCCAGCACCAACTTTGCATTGACAAGTTCAGTGATTGGCCCAGGATCACACATTCAGTAGGTGTCAGAGGCAGGCCAGAAAAACAAGTTGGAGCAAGCCATTTTTGCTAATGTTGTGACTCGCCTTCCCTGGATGAAACAAAGAGCCATTAAAGAAATGGCTCGCTGATCTCTGTTTTAGCAGCCCAGTCACTTGCTGAGATTGGCTCCCGTCCCCCTCACTGGGTACACATTCACTTTGTTAAGCAAGATTGACTGGCAAGGCACCCACATCTCAATATGGCTGCCACCTTCTGTGCACATAATGCACCCAACTCTCCACTGAAAAGATGGAAGTCTATCTATTTCTTCCCCAAGACCAGGTTTGGGCACCGCAGTGGATTTCTATTCCACTGTCCTTCAGTTTTGTTCTTGCTCACTTTCCCATTGCTGTTCAGTCATTCTTAAATTTTGTCTCACCCTTCATGACCCCTTTGGGTTTTGCTGGGGTTGGTTTTGCCAAGACACCAAAGTGGTTTGCCATTCCTTCTTCAGCTCATTTTACAGATGAGGAACTGAGGTAAATGGGGTTAAAGGACCTACCCAGGGTCACACAGCTGTGGTAAGTGTCTGAGGATGGATTTGAACACAACAAACAAGAACCTCCAAGAAAGGAGCCTAGTTTCTAAGAATGAAGATAGGGAATACAACAAAAACATTTTCCTTCCCTCCCTTTCTGTGTAGAATATGGCAGTGTGCTGAGCAATGATGGAGATACAGAGGTAACAAATGCAGAGTCCAGGCAGGTAGTGATTCATAGGCAGTGTTTCCTTTGGCTAAGAAATCAGGGAGGTAGCCATGGGGCTGGGCTCAAACATGTACAAATCTGGGGAGAAGGAGGCCCACCCCTTCACAGGACCAGTGGATTGCAGATTTAAGGCTAGAATATGAAAGATGCCTTGTCAAGGATCATGCAGGTCATAAATGTCAGAGCTGGAATCTAAACTCAGGGCTTCTTGACTCTCAGGTCAGCATTCTCTCCAGTACATCACATTGCTACAACAATAAAAGCAAATACAAGAATGTCCAGTTCGTGTAGGCCTTTGGGCCACATTTTCATAGAAAGATAGAGACATTCTACCAAGAGTTATGGAGCAAACATTCTACAAAATTCCTCCTGGCCTCCCAACTTCTACTGCCACAGGATAGTCCTAATGCAAGCAAATAAAGCCCATGAGCAATTGAGACTCCCCATCAGTCCAAGGAATCCCCAAGGAAGGTTGTGTTGCCTTGGAGCCATTCTCTTCCCTTGTCCTTCACCTTTCCACATTTTCCCTCAACAAACTCTTCTGTTTGGAAGCCAGAGATTATTATTTGAGTTCTTCCAGATGAGAAAAGAGGATCCCAGAGCTCGTAACCTGGCCAAGGTCACCAGACTAGTTGGTGTAGCCAAGTCTTCTGACTCTAAAGCTCAAGGCTCCTGGCTTCAAGCAGGTTACCAGCAGAGAATTGCTATATTGGAGGAACAACTCAAGTTCCCTCCCCTAAACCCCTCCCTAAAAGCCACACTGAATCCCCCAACTCAATGTGCTCACTTGGGTGGGCTTCATCTCAACAGCACTGGAAGTTAGACTTTCTGCCCAAAATTCCACTCCTTAATTGAAGCTTCAACAAGTATATATATATGTGTGTGTATGTTTTTTAAAACAAAAAAGGCCTTGTTTAGAAATCTTCCTTTCCCAATAAACCATACAATTAGGGCCCAAAAATAGAGATTGGGTTTAGAAGTGAGCTATAAGCTTGCTTTTAAAATTACTTTAAATTATGGTAGCACATTCCATTTTCAGACTCTAATTTTCAATACACTAGGCTTTATAAAAAATGGAATTTCCATGGCAACAGAAACCCCAAGCACCCTGCTTCTGAGGAGCTGAGTCCCATGGATTTGGGGACTTGTTTGCCCCCATATTTGCATTGCACATTCAGAGGAAAGACAGTGAAGGCAAACCACCACCCAAAGGATGAACTGTAAACCTTCTGAATCCCTGAACAATGATATGACTTTGAAACAAAACACATTTCTTGAAAATGAACGGAAATACTCACAGGCAAGTGTGCTCTTGGGATCATTAAAATATGTCCAAATATGTCAGCATTCTCAGTTTATGTGTCATTCCCATACTGGCCCAAAAGCTGAGGCTCTCAATTTTGCCATGCAAACGAAGGCTCAATTCTTCATAGAGATCTCTCCAAACCTGTAGGCTTTCCTAAAAGAAGGAAGAAAACAAAATTCAATATCTATTTCTCAATTGCCTCCTTATATGTCAGAGACTATGTTAGGTGCCTAAGATTTTCTTTTTTTCCTGTCCTATAATTTTATCTGACAATTGAGCTGTCTGGTGAGGGAACCCTAACCATAATCCTATCCCACCACAATAGGGATAGCAACTGAGAGGTTAAGTGATTTGGCCAGAGTCCCACAGCAAGTAGTGTCAAAGGAGGGACTGAAACACAGGTCTTCCTGATTTTGAAATCAGCTTTCTTCTATGTTTTTGCTCCCACAGTTCTTCCTCTGGATGTGGAGAGCATCTTTCTCATAAATCCCTCAGAACTGTCCTGGATCATTGCATTGCTGCTAGTAGAGAAGTCTGTTACATTCAATTGTGCCACAGTGTATCAGTCTCTGTGTACAATGTTCTCCTGGTTCTGCTCATCTCACTCTGTATCAATTCCTGGATGAAATCAGCTTTCTACCCAATGCACCACATTGCCTCTTTTGATATTCAGGATCCAAAACCAAAAATGTAAGTCTTGTCCTCAAGGGATTTATAGTCTACTTGGGGGGGGGCGGGGATGAAAGCCCATAAGAATTTTAAGTCAGAAGACCTGGACTGAAGTCATTTTGGCCTCAATCTTCTTCCCAATTATTCTAAAAATTTGGAGATAATAATCCTTTCTCTACTTAGCTCCCAGAAGCATTGTGAAGATTAGGTGGGATAAAGTATATTAAAGGGTTTCAAACAGCTACAAAATGTTACACATGTATGGGGGGATTTGAAGATTAGGTCAGCAGAAGCTATTTTTGCATGAGTCTCTTTCCAAAAAATAACTGAGTATTGACAGGAAAACTGTGGGAAACTGAACAAACTCCAAAACTTCATAAACAAGTAGACAAATCAGTTTCTTTAAGATGAGGCTAGGAGTAAGCTAAAAGCTATTAGCCAAATTCACAGTGGGAGAGGAGCCTGGGAAAGAGATGAGAGGCCGCAGAAAACACACCTGGCTGATTTCGCAGTGGTGTTGCCACGGGTTCTCCCTGGGATCTGGAAATAGGACTCAGAATGGAACAATCACATCCCTAAGCCCATGACCTCCTCTCCATCCCTGGAAGCCTCTCTCACTGGTGTCAAGGAACTTTATCCCCTCCCCCTCCTGAGGAGCTTTACCTGTCTATCAAACATTCCTGACATACCACAGTTGTGCCAGGGTTGCATCGGTGTACATTCTGTACATCAGTAAAAGTTAAGGTTTGGGGCAGAATTGAGAAAGCAATGAGAGAACAGCGGGAGAATTGAAAGGGAGAACGGAAAAGAGACAGAGCAGGCAGGTGAGGGGGAATGAGGAAGAGACTGGCAGGCTAGGCACCACGTGGTCAAGTTACTTATAGGAACATTATCTACCCTTCCAATAAGCTTTACAAAACATATATATCTGGGCAGAACTATTATTTTAATTATTACACCCCCTATCTTCTGTTGTCCAGCCACACAATTATATCAGTTTCCCAACAGCATGAGAGAATTTCAGGTAGCAACCCTGAGCAGTTGAGACAAATCCCACTTGCTTCTTCTCATGAATTCTAGCTGGCACACATAAAAGCAAGAGAATTCCTGCCTGTGGCTTCCTGGTTGGCTCTGTTCTTATCTGGCCTCCTCAAACTCTTCCTCTTTTGCTTATTGCCTTCCTTAGACACTCGTATCTTCAACCCCAGGCTGCTCTCTCTTTTATAACCTTGTCAGGCCTGATTTCCATGTTCTATTTCAAATCCTCAACCAGAACAACAATGCCTTCAAGAAACAGTGGAGGTTGAGGCTAGAGCCTTGAGTAGGGCCATTCAGGAGGACATTTCTTGCCTTCAGACCAAGAGGAGAGTGATGATGTTGACAGTCACGAATACCCCTTGGTTTGGGATTCAGGATGGGAAACAAGAAACAAGAGGCAAGGTAGCTGACCCAAGCAAAGCCAAAAGCAGATCTCACCCAGCAGCCTCCAGTTTTCCCTAAGGCCAAGGCATTCCGTGGACTCCATTAAATGGCCTCCCTAGCTTGACTTATGAACCTTGCTGCAGTTCTGGCTAATCTAATTCTAACTTAACCCAAGGGCATGCACCTTTGTGTACTCCCTGGTTTGCTAGGTTATCAAGGACACCAACACTGTCTTGTCCTTTCTGGAGCCTGGTGGGCCCTTCCTGTCATCCTTCTGTCTTTGATCTATAGCTACTACCAGAGAAACTGCCAAGGCTTGTAAGAAAATGCCAAGGCTCAGGACTGGGCTTCATCCCAGCTGAGTTGTAATCCGGAGCAGCCTGCTGGCCCAGGCCTTCCATCACTACCCAGGCACACTACTGATAAGCTAGAGAAAGGGACCATTTGCCCCACTAAGCCTGAGCTCTACCCCATTTGGCTCTAGGTCATTATCAGTTGCCCCTCTGCCAGCTGATCTGCCAGTTTAGCTAATACCCTTGTGTTTGGCTAACAAGAAATGTGGAACTAGTCATTCCTCACCTCTAAGCTGACAGCAGCCTCAATCAGTGCATTTAGCTTGCCTGCTTCTCATACCAGAGTTCCTTAGCCTCTGTTAGTAAGCATGGCCCTTTACTCTGACTCAGTGGTCCAATAAAATTATTTTCTAATAAAAAGGCCCCTAAGCCCCTCAACAGGGCTCCCCTGCCATCATCAGCCCCCAACAGCTTCATCTGACCTAACTTTTTCTCAGGGAGTTACTGAGGGCTCTTCCACTAAAAAATCCTGTGATTTAGGTGATTGGCAGCCAATATTCTTGGCACATTCTAGTATTTTCTTTTCTTTAAACCATCCAAAATGCATAAGATCCCATGTAGACACTGGATCACATCCATTTCCTGTAGCTGGCATTTTCATAGTACTTCAAGGTTTGCAAGACACTTTATAAATGAACTTCACAACAACTCTGAGAAGTAAAATCTGTTATCTCCTTTTTACAGAGGAGGATACCAAGTTCCAGAAGAATAAGTGCCTTGTGTAGATTCAGAACTCAGGCCTTTCTGCCTCTGAGTCTAGTGCTCTACCCACTACAGAAAGCTGCCTCTCTGTACCCCCATCCTTATTCTCCCTTTAATCTTACATCAGCCATTGAGGGGAGTGGGTTTCTGTCACAACCTCCTTAGCTCAAAGGAAGCACTCTCCAAGAATAGAATTTCAGGCATCTTGCCTAACTTGTGGAGGTGGACTTTTTGGTCAAGCAGGCCTTTCTGAGGATGCCTCATATCTCTCCACCGAGGCTTACGGTCAAGGCCAACTCTATCTACTCAGCACATCATCAGTCCTCCCCCATTAGAACCTGCTTGGGGAGCCATCAGCTCTAAAATCCCCCTTCGAGCACCCACACACTTCAGAACACAACTAATAATAGTCTCACCACTCTCATCTCCCAGCAACGATGGAGATGGGAGCAGGCAATGCCAAAGCTTTCTTTGTGTTGTCTGATTCATATCACCCAATATGCAGCAGTCATTATCTGAGTCCTTTTCATCTCCTGGCACCCAAGGTCAGGGTGCTAGCAATGGGGTAGCTTGGCTGGGCTTGTCAAAAACAAGTGTTTCCCGACAGCGATCTTCATATTTAATCTAAGACTCATTTTCCCAACGATGAAGATCTAACACATTCATCTCAGCAAAGCCAGAGCAAGATAAGGGGAAGGCAATTCAACAAAGACATTTTCTTTTCTTGCTGCCACTCCAGCTGCCCATCAGATTTCAGATAAAGTGCTGCAGGGCCTGAGCTAACTGGAATTACCCTGTCAGGCATTTCATCAAATATTTGGATTTTTGTTTCTTTTATTTTAACTCAGAAAAAAAGGTGAAAACTGGAAGATGAGATGAAAAGAGCAAATCTCTATAACGTGGTGCAATGGAAACAGTGCTATGCACGGGGTTTGAGAGACCTAGCTTCAATTCCTTGATCTCCCTGAGTCTCAGTTTCCTTCTTGGTAAAATGGGAGATAATAGTATCGCTGAGAAACTCAAATGAAATGAGGTACAGAAACTCTGAAATAGAGATCGCTACCACTGACCTGAGCTTCTGCCAGGACCCCCAAATTGCTGCTCACCTGACATGTTTGTACTGTGTAGATGATGAGATTAACATGTGGGCTCAAGGGCTAGAGGCACAGACTTCCCTACCTTGGCCACAAGGAACTATGGCTACCTTGAAGTAGAAGACTCCTATAAAGCTAAGAAGTCCTTGCCCACCTACACCTCCTTTTCTCAGGGCCCCTTTACCCAGAAATCCAACTAGCTGAGCTAAATAAAGACCCTAAAGTCATTTCCATCTCCAAAATCTCTATAAAAACAGAAGATAATGACTTGGAACACAAAGAAGTCACTAAGGCCTGATTTGGAAACCTGTATAAGAACAAGATGGTGCTGGCTCCAAGCACAACTGAAAAGGCTTGGAGGAAGCTGGACAAGTAGAACTCCTTAGGAAGAGGACAGACTAGAGAGGTAAGATGAAAGATTTCCAGCAAATGGGAGAAGGAACCAGAGGAAACTGGTACCTTCACCACCATGATTTTTTAGAGATGCCACTGAATTATAGCCAAAGGGCCAACTGTCTTGGGATGTGCCAAATTTGAATAAACCAGAGTGTTTTTTTTTTCATTGAACCTGTGATTTCATAAGGATTGGGAGTGTGTTTAGACATGCGTGCACGTGCACACACACACACACACACATGCACGGAAACTCTCTCCCAATACAAATTGGATACTCAGGTAATTTACAGTTTTAAAGGAGTTTTCCTGATGACTTTTTTCTGATTTAAGTATGAAAATTTTTATTTTAACAATATTTTTCCAAGTTTACATATTTCATTTTCATTCCCTCCCCTCTACCTACTCTCTCCCAGATCCAATAAGCACTCCACTGGGTTATACAAATGTTACCACTTATACCTACTTCCATATTATTCATTTATGCAATGGAACAATCATTTAAAACAAAAACCACAAATCATATGTCCATATAAACAAGTCATCCTTTTTTTCTTCGGTTTTTTACTCCCACAGTTCATTCACTTGATGTGGATAGCATTCTATCTCATAAGTCTCTTGGGATTCTCTTGTATTAGCAAAGTCCATTACATTTTAGTGTTCCACAATGTTTCACTTTCTGTGTACAATGTTCTCTTGGTTCTGCTCATTTCACTATGTACCAGTTCCTGGAAATCCTTTCACTTCATATAGAAATCCTCCAGTTCAGTATTCCTTAAAGCACAGTAGTATTCCATTACTATCACATGACACAATTCATTTAGGCATTCCCCAATTGAGGGACACCTCCTAATTTTCCAATTTTTGCCACCACAGAGGGCAGCTATGAATATTCTTGTACAAGTCTTTTTTCCTTATTATCTGTTTGAGCTACAAACACAGTAGTGTTATGTCTGTATCAAAGGGAAGACAGTCTTTGAAAGAGCCCTTTGGGCATACTTACAAATTACCCTCCAGAATGATTGGATCAATTCACAACTCTACCAGCAATGCATTAATGTCCCAATTTTGTCACATCCCCTCCAACATTTATTACTTTCCTTTGCTGTAATATTGGCCTATCTGCTAGGTGCGAGTGAGGTGCTACCTCAGAGTTGTTTTGATTTACATTTCTCTAATTATAAGAGATTTAGAACACTTTGTCATGTGGTTATTGATAGTTTTGATTTCTTTATCTGAAAATTGTCTATTCATGTCCCTTGCTCATTTATAAATTGGGGAATGGCTTGATATTTTGTACAATTGATTTAGCTCCCTATGAATTTAAGTAATTAGATCTTTGTCAGAGGTTTTTGTTATAAATATTTTCTGAATTTGTTGCTTCCCATCTAATTTTGTTTTCATTGCTTTTGTGCGTACAAACACTTTTTAATTTAATGTAATCAAAATTATTCATTTTATATTTTGTAATATTCTCTATCTCTAGCTTGGTCTTAAATTCTTTCCTTTCCCATAGATCTGACAGATGAACTATTCTATGTTCAACTAATTTACTCAGTTTCCTTCTTTATATTTAAGTCATTTACCAATTCTGAATTTATCTTGGTGTAGGGTGTGAGATGGTTATCTAAACTTAATCTCTCCCACAGTGTTTTCCAATTTTCTCAGCAGTTTTTGTCAAATAGTGGGCTTACATCCCCAAAACTGGGATCTTTGGGTTTATCATACGCTATCTTGCTGAGGTCATTTACCCCAAGTCTATTCCACTGATTCTCCCTTCTGTCTCTTAGCCAATACCATATTGTTTTCATGACCACTGTTTTATAATATAGTTTAAGACCTGGTACTGCTAGGTCCTCATCCTTCCCTTTTTTCATTAGTTCCCTTGATATTCTGGATCTTTTGTTATTCCAAATGAATTTTGTTATACTATTTTCTAATTCAGTAAAAAAGTTTCTTGGTATTTTGATAGGTATGGCACTGAATATGTAGATTAATTTGGGTAGGATTGCCATTTTTATTATGTTAGCTCGTCCTACCCATGAGAAATGAATGCTTTTCCAATTGCTTAGATCTAGTTTTAATTGTTTGGACAGTATTTTGTAGCTGTGTTCATATAATCTGCGTGTGTGTGTTGGCAGACAGATTCCTAAGTATTCTATATTGTCTATGGTGATTTTAAATGGAATTTCTCTTTCTAACTCTTCCTGCTGAGATATGTTGGAAATGTAATGAAATGCTGATGATTTATGTGGGTTTATTTATATCCTGCAACTTTTCTAAAGCTGTTGATTATTTCCACTAGCTTTTTAGTTGACTCTCTAGGATTCATTAAGTTTTCCTCTCCTCAACACATACCAATATAGACTACCTCAAAAGTAAAAAAAAAACTAAATTCATATGAACGAAGGGACTCTTACAATAGGGTGCAGCATTGAAGGTATGTGAGATTTGGGCATTTCCACCCCATAAGGGGGTGAAAAAGCTTCCACCAAAACATGAGATGATCCACCCTCCCCCACCCCAACTACGGAGCCAGAGTCAGATCCAGCATGTGCTAGAATCAGTGAGGGGCTCCTCTAGGTCCTTGGCAGCTAAGACCACCAAAGGCCTATCCCAGAGAGCAGCTAAACATGAAAAGCCAGCAGGCTGAAGAGCACAGACCATGGGTGCCCACGGGGAGATAGCACAGCGAAAAGCAGCAAACACCAGAAGCTGCAGAGACAGGAGAGCTGGCCTCAGGCAAAATCCTTACTCTTTAGCTCCATGCACAGAAAGCCTGCTCTCATCACTCAGATTTCTGACTGAAAAGGGAAGAAAAAATCATGATAGTGATGGCAAACAAACAGTGCCCAGGAACAATTTCCCAACACCAAGAAAAATAAGAAGAAGGGGTTGTCCCTGGATAATTTTTATGAAGAAAAAATCCAGACTACAGAGGAAATAATAGAAGAGGACATACAAATAAATACACTAAAACCTTCCCCCAAAAATGGAAATTGGCCACAAGCTCTTGAAGAATTTAAATTGGAGCTTACCAAAAAATGGAAGCCTTTTTGCAAGAAAAGTGGGAATTAGTTCAAAAAGAAATTGGCAGTTTAAAGGATAAGAATTCCCAATTGTAGAAACAGTTGAAAGCTACAAAAAGCAGGATAAGCAGGATAGACAAACCGAAAAGGAAAATCAAAAGATTATAGCAGAAAGCAAGGCCTTAAAAACAGGAATTGGGCAATTGGAAACCAATGATCTTTCAAAACAGCAAGAATTAATAAAGCAAAGTCAAAAGACTGAGAAAATAGAAGAAAACAAAATATCTCACTGACAAGATGACAAATAAGGAAAACTGATCACAAAGAGACAATTTGAGAATCACTGGTCTACCTGAAAACCCAGAAATAAACAGGAACCTTGACATCATACTACAAGAAATTATCCAAGAAAATTGCCCTAATGTTCTTGAACAAGTGGGTAAAATAGCCATTGAAAGAGTTCATAGAACACCCATTACACTAAATCCTCAAAAGGCAACTCCCAAGCATGTAATTGCCAATTTCAAGTGCTTCCAAGCTAAGGATAAAATTTTACAAGAAGCCAAAAAAAAAAGACAAGTCAGATATCAAGGAGCACCAATCAGGATTACACAAGAGCTGGCAGCTTCCACAATAAAGGACTGCAAAGCTTGGAATATGGCAAACAAATGCAGAAAAGCAGAAATAATAAATGTAACCTTTTCAGATCATAATGCAATAAAATAATAATAATCAGAAAGGGTACATGGAGAGTCAATTCAAAAATTAATTGGAAATTAATGAATATGATTCTACAAAATCGGTTAGTTAAAGAACAAATCATAGATAGAAACAATTAATAATTTCATTGAAGAAAATGACAATGATGAGATATCCTTTCAAAATATATGCAATGCAGCCAAAATAGTACTCAGGGGGAAATTTATATCCTTGAATTCACATATTAACAAATTAGGGAGGGCAGAAGTCAATGAATTGGACATGCAAGTTAAAAAACTTGAAAGTGAACAAATTAAAAATCCTCAGATGAAAACTAAATTAGAGATCCTAAAAATTAAGGGAGAAATTAATAAAATCGAAAGTGAAAGAACTATTGAATTAATAAATAAGACTAGAAGCCAGTATTTTGAAAAAAAAACAAACAAAAAAATAGACAAAGTACTGTTCTATCTAATAAAAAAAGGAAAGAAGAAACCCAACTTAACAGTACCATAGATGGAAAGGGAAACCTCACCTCTAATGAAGAGGAAATGAGGGCAATCATTAAAAACAAATATGCCCAATTATATGGCAACAACTATGGAAATCTAGGTGATATGAATGAATATTTACAAAAATATAAATTGCCTAGATTAACATAAGGAAGAAATAGAATTCTTAAATAATCCTGTATCAGAAAAAAGAAATTGAACAAGCCATCAAAGAAATCCCTAAGAAAAAATCCCCAGGGCCTGATGGATTCACAAGTGAATTCTATCAAACATTCAAAGAACAACTAATACCAATATTATACAAACTATTTGATATAATAAGCAAAAAGGGAGTTCTACCAAATTCCTTTTATGACACAAATATGGTACTGATTCCAAAGCCAGGCAGGTCAAAAACAGAGGAAGAAAACTATTGATCAATCTCCCTAATGAACATAGATGCAAAAATCTTAAATAGAATACTAGCAAAAAGACCCCAGCAAGTGATCAAGGGGGTTATTCATTATGATCAGGTGGGATTTATACCAGGAATGCAAGGATGGTTCAATATTAGGAAAATCATCCACCTAATGGATCATATCAACAAGCAAACCAACAAAAACAACATGATTATCTCAATAGATGGAGAAAGAGCCTCTGACAAAATACAACACTCATTCCTGTTGAAAACACAAGAAAATATAGGAATAGAAGGGCCTTTCCTAAAAATAACAAACAGTATTTATCTGAAACCATCAGCAAGCATCATCTCAATGCGAATAATTCAGAAGCCTTACCAATAAGATCAGGAGTTAAACAAGAATGCCCATTATCACCTCTATTATTTAACATTGTACTAGAAATACTCGCAGTAGCAAATAGAGAAGAAAAAGAAATGGAAGGTATTAAAATTGGCAATGAGGAGACCAAGCTATCACTCTTTGCAGATGATATGATGGTCTACATAAAGAATCCTAGAGAATCAACTAAAAAGCCAGTGGAAATAATCAAGAACTTTAGCAAGGTTGCAGGATACAAAATAAACCCACATAAATCATCAGCATTTCTAAATATGTCCAACACATCTCAGCAGCAAGAATTAGAAAGAGAAATTCTATTTAAAATCACCCTAGACAATATAAAATACTTAGGAATTTATCTGCCAAGACAAACACAGTAACTATATGAACATAACTACAAAACACTTTCCACACAATTAAAACTAGATCTAAACAATTGGAAAAACATTAACTGCTCATGGGTAGGACGAGCAAACATAATAAAAGTGACCATACTACCCAAACTTATTTACTTATTTAGTGCCATACCCATTGAAAAATCAAAAAACTTTTTTTCTGAATTAGAAAAAAACATAACAAAGTTCATTCAGAAGAACAAAATTTCAAGGATATACAGGGAAATCATGAAAAAATGCAAAGGAAGGTGGTCTTGCAGTACGAGATCTCAAATTATACTAAAAAGCAGTGGTCATCAAAACAATATGGTACTGGCTAAGAGACAGAAAGGAGGATCAGTGGAATAGGCTTGGGGTAACTGACCTCAGCAAGACAGTCTATGATAAACCCAAAAATCCCAGCTTTGGGGACAAAAATCCACAATTCAACAAAAACTGCTGGTTAAATTGGAAGGCATTATGGGAGAGATTGGAGTTGGATCAACATCTCCCACCCTACACCAAGATAAACTCAGAAAGGGTGAATGACCTGAATATAAAGAAGGAAACTATAAGTAAATTAGGTGAACACAGAATAGCATACATGTCAGATCTTTGGGAAAGGAAAGATTTTAAGACCAAGCAAGAGTTAGAAAAAATCACAAAATATAAAAAAAAATAATTTTGATTACATTAAATTAAAAAGGGTTTGTACAAACAAAACCAATGCAACCAAAATTAGAAGGGAAGCAATAAATTGGGGAAAAATTTTCAGAACAAAAACCTCTGAAAAAGGTTTAATTACTCAAATTTATGAAGAGCTAAATCAATTGGACAAATAATCAAGCCATTCTCCAATTTATAAATGGGCAAGGGTTGTGAATAGGAAATTTTCAGATAAAGAAATCAAAATTATTAATAAGCACATGAAAAAGTGTTCTAAATTTCTTATAATCAGAGAAATGCAAATCAAAACAACTCTGAGGTATGACCTCACACCTAACAGATTGACTAACATAACAGGAAAGGAAAGTAATGAATGCTGGAGGGGAATGTGGCAAAGTCAGGAAATTAATGCATTGCTGGTAGAGTTAGGAACTGATCCAACCATTCTGGAGGGCAATCTGGAACTATGCCCAAAGGGCACTAAAAGACTGTCTGCCCTTTGATCCAGCCACAGCATTGCTGGGTTTATATGCGAAAGAGATAATAAGGAAAAAGACTTGTATCAAAATATTCATAGCTATGCTCTTTGTGGTGGCAAAAGACTGGAAAATGAGGGAATGCCCTCCAATTGGGGAATGGCTTAACAAATTTTGGTATATATTGGTGATGGAATACTATTGTGTTCAAAGGAATAATAAACTGGAGGAATTTCATGTGAACTGGAATGACCTCCAGAAACTGATAAAGTGAAAGGAGCAGAACAAGGAGAACATTGTAGACAGAGACTGACACACTGTGGTACAATCGAATGTAATGGACTTCTCCATTAGTGGCAATGCAATGATCCTGAACAACTTGGAGGGATCTATGAGAAAAAACCTTAACCACATTCATAGGAAGATCTGTGGGAGTAGAAACACAGAAGAAAAACAACTGCTTGATTACATGGGTCAAGGGGGATATGATAAGAGATGTAGACTCTATATTATCATCCTAGTGCAAACATCAACAACATGGAAATTCTTATCAAGGACACATGTAAAAATCCAGTGGAATTGTGAGTCAGCTATGGGAAGGGGTGGGGGAGTGGAGAGAAAGAATATGATTCTTGTAACCAAGGAATAATGTTCTAAATTGACTCATTAAATAAAATTTTCAAAAAAAAGTGAGGTCACCCTTTTTATCTCTGATACTGTTCATTTAATTTTCTTTTTTTAAATTAAATTAACCAGTTCTTTTTCCATATTGTTTTTTTCAAAGTACCAGCTCCTAGTCTTACTTATTCCTTCAATAGTTCTTTTAATTTCAATTTTATTAATTTCTCCTTTGATTTTTAGAAGTTCCAATTTAGTTTTATCTGGGAATGTTTAATTTGCTCTTTCCAGTTTTTTTAATTTGTATGCCCAATTCATTGAATATTTCCCTCTCTCATTTGTTGATATATGTACTCAGGGGATATAAAATTTTCCCCTGAGTACTATTTGGCTGTATCCCATTGATTTTTAGGATGTCTCATCATTGCATTTCTCTTCAATGAAATCATTAATTGTTTCTATGATTTGTTCTATAACCAACCAATTTTGGAGAAACATTAAATTCCCCATTAATTTTTGATTTGGCTCTCTAAGTACCCTTACTAATTAGAATTTTTATTGCACTATGATCTGAAAAACTGCATTTATTATTTTTGCTTTTTTGTATTTGTTTGCAATGTTTTTATGCCGTAATACATGGTTGATCTTTGTGAATATACCATGTGCTGCTGAAAAGGTGTATTCCTTTTTGTCCCTATTTTTTCTCCATATATCTATTAACTCCAATTTTTCTCAGATTTCATTCCTATTTCTTACTTCTTTCTTATTTATTTTTTATTTGATTTATCTAGATCTGATAGAAGAAGGTTAAGGTCTCCCACCAGTATAGTTTTACTATCTATTTCCTCCTTAAGCCCCAATAGTTTCTCCTTTAAAAATCTGGATGTATACTATTTGGTGCATACATGTTTAGTACTGATATTTCTTCATTGTCTATACTACCTTTTATCAAGATGCAATTACTTTTCTTAGCACTTTTAATCAGATCTATTTTTACTTTGGCTTTCTTAGATATCATGATTTTAAGACTCCTACCTTCTTTTTCTCAGTTGATGACCAATAGATTTCGCTCAACCTTCTTACCTTTACCCTGTGTATCTATCTGCTTCGTGTATATTTCTTGTAGGCAACATATGGTAGGATTTTGGTTTCTAATCCACTCTGCTATCTGCTTCCATTTTTGGGGGGTGAGCTTTTCCAATTCACATCCAGAGTTATGATTACTTGCTATGTATTCCTCATCATTTTGATTTCCTCTTTTACTTCTGTCCTTTCTTCTTTCACTATTTCCTTCTACACCAGTGTTTTGCTTTTAATCAGTCCCCATTTTTGCCACCCTTGTTTTACTTTCCTTCCCACCCCTCCCTTATTATTCCCCTTTTCTTTTTCTTTAAGATCTATTAATTGACACTCTCACCCTTCCTTCCCTTTTGATACTCCCCACCCCACTCTCCCCACTTCCATTATTCCTTCTCAACTTCCCTGTAGGATAAGATAGAATTCTATACCCCAATATATCTGGCTGCTCTTCCCTCTCAGAACTGATTCCACTGAGAGTACGGTGTAATTATTACCTATTACCACTGTCTTCCTCCTCTTCTTATAATAGTATTCTTCTTCCCACCTCCAATATGAATCTCTTTATGCAGTATAATTTATCTCATTTTTCTTCTTCCTTCAAGTTTTTCTAAGCACTATCCTCTATTCCCACCCTTTTTATATATCATCTTAAACAACTTAGGACCACAACCTCTGCCTATGATCATGAAAATAATTTTAAGAGATACAGCTATCATTTTTCATAAAAATATAATCAATTTAACCTTACTGAAGCCCTTAACATTTTCCCCTCTTATTTACCTTTTTATGGTTCTCTTGAATTTTGTACTTAGACTTCAAATTTTCCATTTAGTTCTAATATTTTCTTTAGGAATGCTTAGAAATGTTCTGTTTTGTTAAATGCCCATACTTTCCCCTGAAAGTATCTAGTCAATTTTGATGGGTAGGTGATTCTCAGTTGTAGACCCAATTCTCTTGCCATCCTGAATATCATATTCCAAGCCTTGAGGTCCTTTAGTGTGGAGGCTGCCAGATCCTATATAATACTGATATGGATTCCTTGATATTTGAATTGTCTCTTTCTGGCTGTTGACAATATTTTCCCCTTGGCCTGGAAGCTCTTGAATTTTGCTATTACATTCCTGGGTATTGTCTTTTGAGGGTTTAATGTAGGGTGTGATTTATCAACTCTTTTGATGTCTATTTTGCCCTCTTGTTCAAGAATATCAGGGCAGTTTTCTTGGGAAATTTCTTGTAATAGATCAATTTTTTTATTTTTTTTCCCCAGACTTTCTGCTAGAAAATTAATTCTCAAATTTTCTTTCCTGGATCTGTTTTCTAGGTCAGTTGTCTTTTCAATGAGATATTTCACGTTTCCTTCTATTTTTTCATTCTTTTTATGTTGATTTTTTAATTCTTGATTAATAAGGTCATTAGGTTATTCTTGCCCAATTCTAGTCTTTAAAATCCTGATTTTCAGCTATAATCTTTTGATTTTCCTTTTCATTTTGGTTTATCTTGTTTTTCATGGTTTCCAGCAGGTCAATTCTTGTCTCTAATTTGCTTAATACTTCATTTGATTTCTGTGCCTCTTTTTCTATTTGGGCAATTTTGTCTTTTAAGCTGTTATTTTCTTTTTTAATTACTTTCATTTCTTCTCCCCCACTTTTCTTCCCATTTTCTTCCATTTTTCTTACTTGGTTTTTGAACTCCTTTTTGAGTTCCTCAGGAGCTTGTGATCAATTTCTATTTGGTGGGGGGAGTTTGGATGTGTTTGCTTGTTTGTTACTTTCTGCTATTGCTTCTGTATTTTGCTCTTTTTCTCCATCAAGATTATCCAGGGTCAAAAGTTCTTTGTTGCTGCTTATTTCTTTTGCTACTTGTGGATTGCAGTTCTTGTATGTTTGTAGACATTGCTATCTTAACTTCTGTCTTGCAGGGCTTTGAGTTGGTAGTATATTCCAGGTAGTTCTTTGTGGAGCGTATTTTAAAGGGTTTTGCCCTGAGGCTATTATTCAAATTCCTGTTGCCTCTGCAGTGGTCAGCCTTGTTTCTGCCCAATCTCTGTGCTCTGCTGCCCAGGCTCTGGGCTCTTCAGCCTCAGGTCCCAAGTCTCACTGCCAAGGCTGTGTACTACCCTCAAGGGTAAGTCTGTGGTCAACCAGCCCTGGAGAATTTAGAGATTTCCTGACCCTCAGTCTGACATTGGAGTGATAGGTGGTGTGGGGGAGGGGTGATCAACTCACATTTTAATAAGTGTAGTTTTGCCCCCTTATAGCATGGAAATTCCCAAGCACTGCCTACCTTTATGCTGTGTCCCATGGGAGAGCCCCTTTACTTGTCTGATTTTGATTTCTGTCCTTTTGAGATGCTTTGTATTGACCGGTTAAAAGGAAATTCAGAAAGTTCCTACTACTCCGCAGCCATCTTAGCTCTGCCTCTCTATAACCTTTTAAAAAATAAATTTTCTCAACATCTTTTGTTGTTACATTGACTTGACTATATTTTCCATTATATATCTAGTATATCTCTCCCCTTTCCCAGAGAGTAAGCAATTCCTCATAACAAATGGAAAAGAAGGAAAATTGATTCATTCAAACTAGCCAAAGGCTGAGATTTTTTGCAATGTTGTCCAACCAGAGTCACCTCTCCTTGCAAAGAAGGGAGGGAAGTACCTTTCATATCCCCTCTTTGAGGCCAAGCTTGATCATTCATATTCCTTTTTTTAGTTATTTTTTGTTTTGTGTCATCATTTTTGTTATTAATTTTTTATTGCCTTTCTATATAGGGTTATGGTCGCTGTGCATAGTTTTCTTTGTTTTTCTCTTGTCACGTTCAGCGAATCACTATGGCTTTTCATGCTTCTCTGTATTCTTCACATTTCTTCTTTCTTGTAGCATAATAACATTCCATTAGATCAATGTACAATGACTTGTTTGGCCATTCTCCAATCAATGGTCATCTACTTTGTGTACAATTCTCTGCAGTCACAAGAAAAGAGCTGCTAAAAATATTTTGGAACATATGCAACCTTTCTTTCTATCTTCCACCTCCTTGAGATATACACCTCAAAGTGAGATCTCTGCAACAAAGCATATGGCCATTTTGCCTTTTATTCTGTACTACATTTCTGACTATTTCTTTTTTATTCTTCCTTGTCCAGTTTGTTCCTTAGATCTCCTATTCTATTTTTGATGATTGCTGCACACAATATAGCTGGAGGTTATGAAGTTCTATTCCCCATTCATCTTCTTGTGCATTGTCTTCACTGATATTCTAGATATGTTGCTCCTCCAAATGAATTTTGTTATTATTTTGCTTTGCTCAATACCATCTGCTCATGGAGGTTAGTGTGGTGCTAACCTTGTAAGTGTATCTCGGTAGTATTGTCATTTTATTCAATTGGCATGGCTCAGCCATAAGCACTTCATATACTTCCAGTTATTTCCCTTAGTCTTTATTCCTTTAAGGAGTATCTTATAATTGTATCTGTGCAGAGCCTGAGAGTGCTTAGGGAGATCGCCTCCCAGATGCTGTATACATCCCATAGTTCTTTGGAGTAGGATTTCCATTTTCTATTTGTCCTTCCTGCTTATGATTTTTCAAAGGGACAGACAGAAAGCCTGACTTTAAAAGCACAACTCACCAGTACAAGATGGGGGTGGAGGGGCTGTATGGTATTAAGAGAGACAGCGATTACAGAAATAAGGAAATGTTGAGCCCTTATCCTCTGCCTTAGGCAGCTCCCTTTGGGATGTGGGTTTGAGTTTAGTTTCGGGCACAGCAATTTAAGTGGAAGGCATATAGCTAAGTTGGAATATGTTCAGAGGAGGGAGCTGGATGGGGAAGGATCATCTCAGGCTGCTTGCAGTTTCTTTTGAATGAAAGGCATCCTGTGGGCCCATGTTATTTCCCAGTCCCAAAAGGCCCTCTCTCAATGTCAGAGCTGTGAGCCTGTGATTCTGGGACCGCTAATCCCAGAGACCTGGTTAAGGTACATGGTCAGATGTGTCAATGGCCAATCCCAGTGATGGGCAGGGCCTGATGGATAGAGATAGGAAGAAGCCCTACCCAGCCTGTCTGAGAGAGGCTGAATTTTCACACTAGCTTCACATTTTCATTTTGTATGGGAGGGGGGGCAGTCTTGGAGGAAGAGGGAAATGACATTGGCCATTTCTTTTCAGATGAGGGGATGCTTTTTTACCTAGTTTGGTATCTGACCTCAGGAAAGAGATCCCATTTGGGGAAGGATTTAGGGTACCCTGCTCTTGAGTTTAAGTAACAAGTAGAAGTACTGTCAGAAATAATGGCTTTTAAAAACTGTTGTAAAATAGCTGGCAGGGGACCATACAAATTAGTTTGAGCATCCCTCCGGCCACACTGGAGGGCCTGGTGGAGGTAGCTGTCCTCATCTAGCTCTCCTGCAAGTGCTGCTGAATTAGCGCCCTCCTGGCATATGTTTGTGTTGCTAAGGCAATTTGAGACAAAAATGAGGGCTCAGGGGCTGGAAAGAGGAGAGGCAGAAGCCCGGCCTCTAGTGAGGCTTTATTCTCCCCACCCCAATTCAAATCCCAGGGTATAGAAAGGAATGAGTAGGAGACCACTGGGCTTTTTTCCCTTGAAGTTTTTTCATAATGTTAGAAATTTGTTTTTTTACGTTCCACCCTCTCACTGAGCTTTTAGTTGGGTTAAAGTCATTGATTTAAGAACAAAAACATGTGTGCTGCTACTGAAAATAAGATGCCACTCTGAGAATCTTAGGGGACACAAAATGGCAAAGAGGGCAGAGACCCTGGAGCAGTAGCAACGGTAATAACAATGTGTCATACAGCACTTGAAGTTTTGCAAAGTGTTTGATAATATCATCCCATTTGATCTTCAGAACAACCCTGTGGAATAAAGGCTAGGGCCATCCCCATCTAAGATATAAGGAAATTAAAACTAGGAAAGGTTGTTACTTCCCAAGGCCATATAACTAGTGTCCATGACAACATTTGAACCCAGGTCTTCATGACCTGAAAACCAGTGATTAATCGATTATGCCACACTCCCTCTCAACATAGAACAAAGAACATAGAAGTTTAGAGAATTACCCAAGAGAGAGGCTAATCTTCCCTTTCCTTCAATGGAGGAATTCACTATCCAATAAACATTATATTCACAGCCCTGTCCCCCTCCTCGGCCCCTGAAATTCTTTCCAATATTTATTCTATTCTCTGTTTAAAACCCATTTGGCTTGTTCAGGATCCATGCCCACACAAGTTGAGGCCACTTTTTTCAGATTAATGGACTGTAACATAACAAGCAATAAAGGGGGTCAAATAAGAGATTCCATTCCAGCCAATTCTTGTTGATAAAATTAAGAAATGATTCATTGAGTAGGAAGGGCCATTGTCCAAAACTGGAATGAGTCTTTGGAGAGGCTTGCCACGGCTGCCAGAAAAAGTAACCTCTTGAGGACCTTCCAAGGAGCCTCACACCCCAGCCTAGCCCTGAATCTCAAAACCAAGATACTGTGCTGGACCATGAAACAAGGATCTGAGATCTTTCTTCTTGCATGTTCACAAATGGACTTCGCTTGGGGAAATGGCAAACAACCTGGGAAAAGCCCAAAGAAAAGAGAAAATTGATGTACATGTTGGTTACTGCATGAATCAGATACTTCCTCATCTGTAAAATGAGGGGGTTGTACTAGAAAATCTCAAAGGACCCTTTGGCCTCTGACAATCTATGATGCCCTTGTCTATCATTATTTGAAAAAGGACTGCAAAATGTCTTGCAAATCATTGTTCCTTCCTTCTCTTCCTCTCTATCTCCAGTCTCCTGGAGGCTGCCAAATAGTCTGAGGGCATTCCTGCTTTTGCTTGACAGATGCTCCATTCTTATTGTGCAAGCCCCACCCATCTTTCACCATCTACATCAAAGTCTACTGGATCTTAGTTCATTGGTTCATTCATATATGAGTTTTACTCAGATTTCTTGGGATGCAATAATCATATCCCATCCCAATAGACATCACCTTCCTCCCACAGCATGTTCCCTTGAAGACAATAAGTAAAAGCATGTGACACAGTGATTTAAACTGATAGAATCTCTCAGCAATCACGTAAAAGGCTCAACCAATGTTCTAGACACTGTGCTAAGTACCAGGGGACATGAAGACTACAAAGAATAGTCTCTGCACTCAAGGAATGTTTAATGAGAGGAAACCACACAAACAGATAAGTTAGAAATGAAGTTGTTTAGGGCATATGGGTGTGAGAGGGCACTAACAACTAGGAGAATCACAATGGGTCTCCTACAGGACCTGGCATTTGACCTAAACCTTGAGGTAACCTAGGGATCCTAAGAAATAAGAGGAACAGGAAAATCCTGATCATCCTAGGTGGTGAGAGTACTTGTCCAAATTTCCTTCCAAACAATTTTAAAATGTTTCAAATTGAATTCTAGTGCAGAAGAATCAACAAAAGAATGGGATAAAACAATTTTCTAGCTCAAGAAAACTTAGAATGTGAGCAATAAGTCTGTCTCACTGAAGTAAGAGTGGACTTCAATCCAGTCCTGGCAAGCCAATATCTGGCCTTGAGGGGGATGACTGAACCAACGGTAGCAATTTCCAGAGCTCTCAATCCACAGACAGTAAGGGAGTTGGACAACTGGTGTGAAGGAGATTACAAGAGATTCTGATGGCACTGGGTACAGGATTCTGGGGCATTATCCATATAGGAACTAGTGTTGTAATGTCAGGGTAAGTCAAGCAGTGATGACATCATACCAAATTGGAAGAACTGAAAATGTACAGATTCCCAGAACTAACTCTGAAAACAGAAGCATGAAAAACCTGGAGCTTGAGACAGTGTTTCCTCCACTGTAGAAGATCCCAACTTTAAAAAAATTAAGAGTCAAGAAACAGGCTGGGAAAATGAGCAAATGAAAAAATAATCTTGTCATGGAAAGTTAATGTGGTAACAGAGAAGATCAAAACACAAACTCAGAAGAAGATAACAAAGTCAAAACAGCTACATTCAAAGCCTCAAATTAAAATGTGAATTTGTTTCAGGCCCAAAAAAGAATTCTTAGAAGAGCTCATTAATGATTTAAAAACCCAAGTAAGAGAGATAGAGGGAAAATGGGGAAAAGAAATGAAATTGATGCAAGAAAACTATTAAATAAACTCAATGGCTTGGTAAAAGAGGCACCAAAAATATCAAAGAAAATAACATCTTAAAAAAAACTGACGAGATCAAATAGTAAAAGAAACACAAAAAGAAAACACAAAAAATCCAATGAAGAGCAAAACACCTAAAAAGCAAAATTGGCCAAATGGGAAAAAGTACAAAAATTCACTGAAGAAAGGAATTCCTTATTAAGTAGAGTTGGCTAAACAGAAAGAGAGGTCCAAAAGCTCACTGAAGAAAATAATTCCTTAAAACCTAGAATTGGGCTAATGTGGAAGCTGATGACTCCATGAGATATCACAAAACAATAAAACAAAATTTGAAAAATGAAGAAGTAGAAGAAAATGTGGAATATCTCACTGAAAAAACAGCCAATCTAAAAACAGATTGAGGAGAGATTACTTAAGAATTACTAGACCACCTGAAAGACATGACCTAAAAAAAGATCAAACATTTACTGAAATAGAGGACTTTCATACTCTTATCCAACAGTAAAATATTTCTATCTTGTGTCTCTACTGTTTGGAAATCTCCACAAATATTTTCATCATTTGGGCCAATTTAATGCATGTAAAATGTCTCACAGTTAATTAATTTGCATTTCTAGCTCTCTTATGATTTGCAGTCTGTTTTCAGATGGTTGTTGATAGTTTACATTTATTCTTTTGAAAACTGTTCCTATACGTTAACCATTTATTTGTTACCACAGAATTGCAGAGTTGAAAGGAAGTTTAAAGAACATCTATAGCCCATCCCAGGTCTGAAAAAAAATCTCTCAAAACATCTCTGATAAATTATTATCCAGTCTTTAATTGAAGATCTCCAGTGCACAACTATCACACTGTAAAGGAAAATCTCTCTAAAAGGTATCTACACTCAGATGAAATGCAGTGTCCAATTATGATGCATTCTTCCATACTTTATTTAGAGAGGTGGGGGACAAATGTAGAGTGATATATATATATATATATATATATATATATATATATATATATATATATATATGCAATGTCAGATGCAGCCATTGTAGTCATTGGTTTTTCTTAACTGCCTTTTTTCTGTGACATGGTTATGGATAAGGAAAGGTCCTGAGAAATTACCATTCCATAAAAAAAAAGATAAAACATAAATGAAACATTCAAAAAAGATTGGCATGGACAGTTCTTGTACCATAAGCAACAACCAATGTAAGGGATTCAGAGAAACATGGGAAGACTCATTATGAACTGATTAAGTAGATATGGCATTGGACTTGGAGTTAAGACGCCCTGGACTCAGATCCCACCTCAGACATTTGTGGGCAAGTTACTTACTCTCTGTGCCTCAATTTCCTCATTTGTAAAAGGAAGAGACTGACTTCTATATCCTATATAGTCCTTTGCAGCTTTACATTTATGACCCTATGATTCTCTAATAGTAGGATTAAAGAAGCAACATATGTGATAGCTACATTGATGCAAATGAAGACTACAGTATACAATGACCAATATTGGTCCCAGATGATTGAGGATAAACTGTATTCTCTTCCTCCCTGTTAAGAAAGTAAAAGTGGAATCTTACATATTGTGAGTCTCTTTTAATTTTGTGTTTCTAGCATCTGGCACAGTACTTGGTATGTAGTAAATGCCTAATAAATTCTTGCTGACAGCTCAAGTCTATCAGTTGCAATGGCTATTTCAAGTGGTTTTGCTTATTTTTTAAAGGGAAAGTACCACAGAGACAGAAGTTGTCTGTAGGAAAGAGATTGTTATGGTCAGAGAAAATCAGTAATGTAGTTTTAAAAAAACCCTCACCTTCCATCTTGGAATCAATACTGTGTATTGGCTCCAAGGCAGAAGAGTGGTAAGGGCTAGTCAATGGGGGAGGGTTAGGTGACTTTCCCAGGGTCACACAGCTGGGAAGTGTCTGAGGTCAAATTTGAACCCAGGACCTCCCTTCTCTAGGCCTGGCTCTCAATCCACTGAGCTACCCAGCTGCCCCCAAATGTAGTTTTTAAAGAAATGATTTCCTGCATGAGCAAAACAACGAATATGACTTCAACACCATCTTGAAAATTCAAGGGTGCAAATTTGTAACTCAGGCCCACAATATTCTTGTGCCTGACCATTGAAACACTAACAAAGCATTGGAGTACCCTGATTTTACCTGTAATCCCTTGGTGAGAAGGGTGGAATGGATGGCTAGAGAACACAGAGGTGCCACTGCCATGATTTTATGAGGTTTAACATGAATATTGTTTTCCCTTCTTGAGCAGACATACATAGAGATGCTGGGCAAAGATCACAAATACATCAGGCCTCTTAAGAAATACACAGATGGCGGGTAATCATGGCTGCAATCTAGACGCCATACGCTTCCTCTCCCCAGCACCGAACGAAACAGACTACATCAAAGGAGCATAAAAATCACCTTTGGCGGAACAGGACTCCCCAGTACTCCCCAGTACTCCACAGAGGCGAAGGTACGTGGGGCTTGAACATTTCCACACTATAATAAGAAGGAGGAAAAGCTTGCACAGAAAAGTGAACTGAGCCGCCCTTCCCCCACCCCACATCCCCCACCAAACCAGAGTGAGCTACCTGAGCACTCACTGGGACAGTGAGTGAGTGGGGAATGTCTCTGTCTGGGGGGGGGCACTCCAGGGTCCTTGGGATCTGGGGACTGCCAGGAAAAAACGTCTCAGGGTGGTTTCACTGGAGAACCCGGCGCTGAGCACAGGGGTCAGTGGAGCTGTACTTGGGGCGGCTGTGCTGAACATCTCCGCAGAGCTAAACACCAGGGGCGGACCACTCGCTGATTATCTGGGCGGAGCTGAACACCTGGGCAGTGTGGCTGTGATCAGGGACCCAGCTCTCTAAGAAACCTCGGAGGCTGGGAAGAACTAGTCTGAAGCAACTTAAATTCACAGAAAAACCGCCCATATAACCCAGACCCAGGACCAAAAAGGAAAGGGGAATAAAACCACCAAAGGGATGGCTCACATGGCCCAAAATCAAGCCTCCAGGAAGAAAGGGAAAAAAAGTGACTATTGAAAACTTTTATGGTGGAAGTACCCAAGGAAAAGAGGAGAATGAGGAGGAAACCCAAAAAAAAATCAGAACATGCCTGCCAAAATGGAAACTATCAACAAGCTCTGGAAGATCTCAAACTGGAACTTATCCAAAAGATGGAAACCTGGAAAGAAAAATGGGAGAAAGAGATCAGCAGTCTGACAGATAAGACTGCTCAATTGGAAAAAGAGCTCAAAGCATTCAATAGAAGGGCAGACAAAGCTGAAAAGCAAAACCAATCCCTAACGACCAGAATTAAACAACTCGAAGAAAGTGAGATGATAAAACAGCAAGAATCAATAAAGCAAACCCAAAAAATTAATGAATTAGAAGAAAACATAAAATATCTCACTGAGAAGGTCACCGATCTGGAAAACGAGGGAGAAGAGAAAACCTCCGAATTATCGGTCTCCCAGAAAAACCAGAGATAAACAATAAATTCGATATTATTCTACAGGAGATTATAAAAGAAAATTGCCCCCATGTTCTGGGGCAAGGGGGCAAAATAGAAATAGAAAGGATTCATAGATCACCCTCTATACTAAATCCCCAAAAGACAACCCCTAGGAATGTAATTGCCAAATTCAAGAGCTTCCAAGAAAAGGAGAAAATCCTACAAGAAGCCAAGAAGAGGAGCTTCAGATATAAGGGGGCTCCCATAAGGATCACACAGGACTTAGCAGCTAACACACTAAGAGACCACAAAGCATGGAACACGATATTTAGAAAGGCAAGAGAGCTGGGTCTACAACCAAGAATCAACTACCCAGCAAAACTGACTATATACTTCCAGGGGAAAGTATGGGCATTCAACAAAATAGAAGATTTCCAAGCATTTGCTAAGAAAAGACCAGAGCTCTGTGGAAAGTTCGATATCCAAGCACAGAAAGCAAGAGAAACATGAAAAGGTAAATATGAAAGAAAGGGAAAAGGAGATAAATCTTATCTTTTTCTTTAAGTCAAACTCTCTTCTATAAGGACTACATTTACATCAAATTATATATATTAATATGTGGGGAAAATGTTTTGTGTAACTCTCATAAATTGTAGCATCATAAGAGTAGTTAGAAGAAACATGCATAGGGAAAGATTGGGGCATTAAGAAGATTTGGGGAAAGTGGGGGCAAAGAAAGGAAAAGGGAGGGGGGAACCGTAGATAACACTAAGATTTACTTCAAGAAATAGGGGGGACTTAATAGAATAATCTTTCCCATATAAAGATACACATGGGAAGGGGAGGGGAAGAACTCTCATATGAGAAGGAGAGGAAGAGAGCATGAAGTGGAATTCCTTAAACCTTACTCTCAGTGAAATCAAATCTGAGAGGGAAGAACATCTAGATCCAGTGGGATCCTGAATTCTATCTTATCCATTAGGGCAAGAAAGAAAGGAAAATTAGGGAGGGGGAGGGGGAAGGGAGTATAAAAAGGGAGGGAAGGAGAGGGGGGAGGGGAAGGGAGCATAAAAAGGGAGGGGCTAGAAAGGGAAGCATCTCAAGGGATGGGACTAGGGGGACTGACCTAAAGTAAAAAACTGGTTCAAAAGGAAATAGCTAAAGAAGAAAGGTCAGAACTAGGGGAAGATATCAAAATGCCAGCGAATCCACAAATGACAATCATAACTTTGAATGTGAATGGGATAAACTCACTCATAAAACGTAGACAAATAGCAGAATGGATTAGAACCCAAAACCCTACCATTTGTTGTCTTCAAGAAACACATATGAGACGGGTTGACACTCACAAGGTTAGAATTAAAGGTTGGAGTAAGACCTTTTGGGCCTCAACTGATAGAAAGAAGGCAGGAGTTGCAATCATGATATCTGACAAAGCCAAAGCAAAAATAGACCTGATCAAAAGGGATAGGGAAGGTAAATATATTCTGCTAAAAGTGAGTATAGACAATGAGGAAATATCACTCATCAACATGTATGCACCAAATGGTATAGCATCCAAATTTTTAAGAGAAACTAGGAGAATTGAAGGAGGAAATAGACAGTAAAACCATATTAGTGGGAGACTTGAACCAACCACTATCAAATTTAGATAAATCAAACCAAAAAATAAACAAGAGAGAGGTAAAAGAGGTAAATGAAATCTTAGAAAAATAAATAGGGACAAAAAGGAATACACCTTCTTTTCAGTACCACATGGCACATTCACAAAAATAGATCATACACTAGGTCATAGAAACATGGCACTCAAATGCAGAAAAGCAGAAATAATAAATGCAGCCTTTTCAGATCACAAGGCAATAAAAACATTGATCAGCAAGGGTACATGGAGAGCCAAATCAAAAATTAATTGGAAATTAAATAACATGATACTCCAAAATTGGATAGTTAGAGAAGAAATCATAGAAACAATTAACAATTTTGTTGAAGAAAATGACAATGGCGAAACATCCTTTCAAACCTTATGGGATGCAGCCAAGGCAGTACTTAGAGGAAAATTCATATCCCTGAGTGCATATATTAACAAATTAGGGAGGACAGAGATCAAGGAATTGGAAATGCAAATCAAAAAATTTGAAAACGAACAAATTAAAAACCCCCAGAAGAAAACCATACTAGAGATCCTAACAATTAAGGGAGAAATTAATAAAACCTAAAGTGACAGAACTATTGAGCTAATAAACAAGACTAGAAGCTGGTACTTTGAAAAAAACAGACAAAATAGACAAAGTACTGGTTAATCTAATTAAAAAAAGGAAAGAAGAAAGGCAAATTAACAGCATCAAGGATGAAAAGGGGGATCTCACCTCCAATGAAGAGGAAATTAAGGCAATCATTAAAAACTACTTTGCCCAACTATATGGCAATAAATATACCAACCTAGGTGATATGGATGAATATTTACAAAAATATAAATTGCCTAGACTAACAGAAGAAGAAATAGTTTTCTTAAATAATACCATATCAGAAAAAGAAATCCAACAGGCCATCAAAGAACTTCCTAAGAAAAAATCCCCAGGGCCTGATGGATTCACCAGTGAATTCTATCAAACATTCAGAGAACAGTTAATCCCAATACTATACAAACTATTTGACATAATAAGCAAAGAGGGAGTTCTACCAAACTCCTTTTATGACACAAACATGGTACTAATTCCAAAGCCAGGCAGGCCAAAAACAGAGAAAGAAAATTATAGACCAATCTCCCTAATGAATATAGATGCAAAAATCTTAAATAGGATACTAGCAAAAAGACTCCAGCAAGTGATCAGAAGGGTCATCCATCATGATCAAGTAGGATTTATACCAGGGATGCAGGGCTGGTTCAACATTAGGAAAACTATCCACATAATTGACCACATCAACAAGGAAACCAACAAGAACCACATGATTATCTCACTAGATGCAGAAAAAGCCTTTGATAAAATACAACGCCCATTCCTACTAAAAACACTAGAAAGCATAGGAATAGAAGGGTCGCTCCTAAAAATAATAAACAGTATATATCTAAAACCATCAACTAATATCATCTGCAATGGGGATAAACTAAATCCATTCCCATTAAGATCAGGAGTGAAACAAGGATGCCCATTATCACCTCTATTATTTGACATTGTATTAGAAACACTAGCAGTAGCAATTAGAGAAGAAAAAGAAATTGAAGGCATTAAAATAGGCAAGGAGGAGACCAAATTATCGCTCTTTGCAGATGACATGATGGTCTACTTAAAGAATCCTAGAGATTCAACCAAAAAGCTAATCGAAACAATCAACAACTTTAGCAAAGTTGCAGGATCCAAAATAAACCCACATAAGTCATCAGCTTTTCTATATATCTCCAACAGAGCTCAGCAGCAAGAACTAGAAAGAGAAATCCCATTCAAAATCACCTTAGACAAAATAAAATACTTAGGAATCTATCTCCCGAGACAAATACAGGAACTTTATGAACACAACTACAAAACACTCGCCACACAACTAAAACTAGACTTGAACAATTGGAAGAACATTAACTGCTCATGGGTAGGACGAGCCAATATAATAAAAATGACCATCCTACCCAAACTCATCTATCTATTTAGTGCCATACCCATGGAACCTCCAAATTTTTTTTTTACTGATTTAGAAAAAAACCATAACAAAGTTCATTTGGAAGAACAAAAGATCAAGGATATCCAGGGAAATAATGAAAAAAAAATACAAAGGAAGGGGGTCTCGCAGTCCCAGATCTCAGACTCTATTATAAAGCAGCGGTCATCAAAACAGTTTGGTACTGGCTAAGAGACAGAAAGGAGGATCAGTGGAATAGACTGGGGGCAAGCAACCTCAGCAAGACAGTATATGACAAACCCAAAGATCCCAGCTTTTGGGACAAAAATTCACTATTTCATAAAAACTGTTGGGAAAATTGGAAGACAGTGTGGGAGAGATTAGGAATAGATCAACACCTCACACCCTACACCAAAATAAATTCAAAATGGGTGAGTGACTTAAACATAAAGAAGGAAACCATAAGTAAATTGGGTAAACACAGAATAGTATACATGTCAGACCTTTGGGAGGGGAAAGACTTTAAAACCAAGCAAGACATAGAAAGAATCACAAAATGTAAAATAAATAATTTTGACTACATCAAATTAAAAAGCTTTTGCACAAACAAAACCAATGTAACTAAAATCAGAAGGGAAACAACAAACTGGGGAAAAAATCTTCATAGAAACCTCTGACAAAGGTTTAATTACTCAAATTTATAAAGAGCTAAGTCAACTGTACAAAAAAATCAAGCCATTCTCCAATTGACAAATGAGCAGGGGACATGAACAGGCAGTTCGCAGCCAAAGAAATCAAAACTATTAATAAGCACATGAAAAAGTGCTCTACATCTCTTATAATCAGAGAGATGCAAATCAAAACAACTCTGAGGTATCATCTCACACCTAGCAGATTGGCTAACATGACAGCTATGGAAAGTAATGAATGCTGGAGGGGATGTGGCAAAGTAGGGACACTAATTCATTGCTGGTGGAGTTGTGAACTGATCCAACCATTCTGGAGGGCAATTTGGAACTATGCCCAAAGGGCGATAAAAGACTGTCTGTCCTTTGATCCAGCCATAGCACTGCTGGGTTTGTACTCAAAAGAGATAATAAGGAAAAAGACTTGTACAGGAATGTTCATAGCTGCACTCTTTGTGGTGGCCAAAAATTGGAAAACTAGGGGATGGCCGTCAATTGGGGAATGGCTGAACACATTGTGGTATATGTTGGTGATGGAATACTATTGTGCAAAAAGGAATAATAAAGTGGAGGAATTCCATGGAGACTGGAACAACCTCCAGGAAGTGATGCAGAGTGAGAGGAGCAGAACCAGGAGAACATTGTACAAAGAGACTGATATATTGTGGTACAATCGAAGGTGATGGACTTCTCCATTAGTGTCAATACAATGTCCCTGAACAATCTGCAGGGATCTAAAAAATACTATCCACAAGCAGAGGATAAACTGTGGTAGTAAAAACACTGATGAAAACCAACTGCTTGACTACAGGGTTGGAGGAGATAAGACTGAGGAGAGACTCTAAATTAACATTATAATGCAAATTCCAACAACAGGGAAATGGGTTGGAGTCAAGAACACATGTGATAACCAGTGGAATCATGTGTCAGCTATGGGAGAGGGAAAGGTGGGGGGGGGGGGGGAGGAAAAGAAAATGATCTTTGTTTCCAGTGAATAATGTATGGAAATGGCCAAATAAAATAATGTTTAAAATTAAAAAAAAAAGAAATACACAGATGGAAAGATTTAAAGGGAAACCTTTTCCAACCAATCCTCATTTTTCAGCCTTGTCTCTTTGTGACGTGTTATTTATGACAAGGGCTTTGGAAAACACCAAGCCAACTCACCATGTCGATTAAGGTTTGAAAAGTGTTAATTGTGAGAGATCATCCATAGCATCTCTCTCATACTGGTTAGGCACTGATCTCTGGCAATGGAATTCCACAAACTAATGACTTCCTCATTGGCTTTACTGATTGCTGGGCTCCCAAGGACAAATGGGCTTTCAGACATGGTTGTAAATATCCAATATAAAGTAACACTCTGTCAACTCTGGGTGGTAAGACCATTGTTCGAAAAAATTGGTAACTAAATGCAATTGAGCATTTCCTATATCTTTCTTCCCTGGAGGGCCATGCTGGGGTTTTATTTAAAAACACAAACCCAAGTTATCTCCAGTTTTCCTCTCCTCACTCAGGAGTGTTAATTACTGAGCAGCATCTGTTGATGAGACCACTTTTCTCTGCCTCCCATGATGCAAAATGCTACCATTCTGCAGCACCTTCTCCCCCTGACTTTTGCAGTACACAGAGAACTTGGCAATAACAATCTAAGCACTTTCGGTCTGCAATGAAGGACATAGCTTGGGAGAAACTTTGGAGAGAAAAATTTCTGTTTGGGAAAGAAGCTCTAATTTTGTTGAACCCTGAGGCCAGGGAAAAGCTCTGTGAAACCCAGAGTGAACAGTGATTCATGCTCCAAATGGTGCCCTTCAATCACCTCTTGACACTTCTATATGGCATTAGAACACCTCCGGTAACTTTGCTCAGGTTTCTGAAAACAACAGCAGAGCCACAGAAATTACTCAGTGGTTTGCTCATAAAAGCCAGAGACAAGTCCACTGAATAGAAAGCACCTCCTTAGGCATTAAAAGTAGAGAAAGAAAAGTTTAACTATAATGATGTCTGGTAGGGAGCCAGTATACTTAGTCAGTGGAGAATTCCCTTGACCCATTTAAAAAGTAAAATAATGAAAAATGATAGCGATTCAGAAGCTGGCGAGGCTTCGAATTCCTCTTTATCCAGCAATCTATGTCTGCTCGTGTCATTCCCTCTGAAACAGAAAGGGCGAGAATTGGAAGGGTCCCTCAAGATCACCTACCCCAAACCCTCCATTGCCTCCCCCCAAGGAAAGCCAGCTCTCTAGACCTGTAGCAACAATGGGTACAAATGACATAGTTGAAATCTTCATCTCCAACCTGGCTAAATGGTATAAGGTGAACACAAGATGAAGTGAAGAATACTAAATAGCCCTACACTCACTCACTCACACACTCTCTCTCTCTCTCTCTCTCTCTCTCTCTCTCTCTCTCTCTCTCTCTCTCTCTCTCCTCAGTCCCATTGTTCCATATTCAGTATGAATGCTCTGGGGCACAGTTATGCCATCAACTATCAGTACCCCATTCCCCAAAATATACTTTTATTATATCCTGGGTCTATAATTTTGTCAAACTGAATCCTTCTATCTCCTCCAGGAATTGTGCTCCATCTATGACTCAGTAGACTTATTAAATCGTCTTGGAGAGCAGCTGTGGATGAAAAATTTTATCACTCCATGGCCAACCCAGCGATGAGCCTCTGAGTCACACGGACTAGTCCTGGGACTGCACCAGTCTCATACATACATTTCCAATGTGGTGGGCTTTACCAGAGCTTTTGTTCTCCTGACGTAATTATCTTTTTTTTAATATCAACATTCTTCCAATAATGCTAGCTCACAAACAATAATCCAGTGTCTGGAGAATCAGCAATGAGGATCTCCCAACGAGCAAAGGAATGGTGCATGGTAAATATGAGCTAGTTTAAATATATTACAAATGAGAATTTGTGCAGGAGAATCAACACAAAGGATGTCATCAGAGAAATGTTTAAGCAGAAAAAAATGAACTAATAATATAGCCGGGACTGAGTAAAAAAAAATGGGCACTTCATTATTTTTCATTGGTAATCAGGCAGTATAGACAAATGCAAGGAAGATATCAATAAGCTGAGGATGGACTCGACACTGAGCTTAGGGAAGGGTATAGACAAGAGGTGCACAGGATAGGTTGAAATATTCATCTTTGGAGGGATTATCCACATGGATGAGACCCCAAGTGCCTTACAGTATTAAAGTTGTATATTTCAATATAGCATTTTTGAGTACCATATTTGTCTGCATATAGGAATCCCTTAAAAATAAACTGTATCCCTAAAATTGGGTCCCTGTGAAAGGAACTAAAGGCATATATTGAAAAATAATTACAGAATAATAATAATAATACAAAAATTATTAAATAAAAATACTGGACCTATTCAAAAGAAACTTGCCATTTTAACCCCTTACATTCCATCTTAGAATCAATACTGCCTATCGGATCTAAGACAGAAGAGCAGTAAGGGCTAGGCAATGGGAGTTAAGAGACTTGCTCAGGGTCACACAGCTAGGAAGGGTCTGAGGACAGATTTGAACACAGGACCTCCCATCTCTAGGTCTGACTCTCAATCCACTGGGCCACTCAGCTGCCCCCTACCATTTTTTTAAAGAAAGAAAGAAACTTCCACCATACTGAAATAGATGTCATCATTTTATGGTATAGGGAGCCCAGAAGAGTGGAGAAATTTAGAGCAGTGAGCCAACATGGGTTTTTGGAAGTTCAAGAGTTGACTAACGCAGAAAGCTGACCTCTCACTATCTCTTCCTTTTGCTTCTCTTTCCTCATGTCCTTGTGAGATACAACCTTTTGCCCCATATTGAGGGCAAAGCGTGAATTATTTCAGTAATAAACATTGTGTCTACCAGGCCTATAAGGGGGCCTGAAAGATGATCAAATATACAAAAATACAAATACAGAAAAATACAAATAATACAAATATGATCTTAAGGCTTTAAGGAGGCTAAGTTAATCGTTTTAGTCAAGACCAAGACCTTGGGGAGAAGAGCAAAGGCTGGCTGGCTGGGAGAGATGGAACACCTGCAGGAGGCAAGCAGAAGGCACCTAAGTAGCTCACTAGGTACAGCACTGGCCTAGGAGCCAGGAAGACCTGGCTCTGAATTGTAAACCTCAAAATTTCTTAGACTTATAAATGTTGGAAATTTCACCATTGGGAAATTTCATACTTGAAAAATTTCCTATTGATAGTGGGTCTTGACTATTGGAATGTGAACCCCATTGGCATGGGAGGTTCCTTCTCCTCCCTTCTTAAGATTACTTTAGGACAGAAACCTTTTGCTGAACAATGGAAAGGACTTTGACCTATGCTTAAGCATAGAACAGGAATTTCTTTGAGTCATGATTGATTTTAGAATTGATACAATGGAGATACTTGGAACCAATCTCTACCCTACTCAGGTTAACAGGATTTAGAAAGGGCTGTAGCAAAGGATCAAAGATTTAATTATTTGAAAATATGACCTTCAACAGACATGTGCAAAGCCACAGACCTCTGGGCGGTCCTGGGTTAAGGTAGAGCCTCCATTGGCACAGGGAAATTGATGGACAGGTGATTGGTAGATGTGAGGACTGAGGGGAGGGAACTTGGATGGTTTCCTTAAGGATAGGGGGGTCTGAAGACTCGAGGGGGTTTTAGGAGTTTGTCGGAGTGGTTGCGGGGGCTCTGAGAAGCTTGCTCTGAAGGAAGCTGAAGGTGGGGACTCTGAGACTGTTTCTCCATTTTGGTCACGTGAGTAATAGGGACTGATCTCCTTTCTTTGCCCCAGCTATCTAAGGGCTTGGGCCTTTTGGCCCAGCCTAAACAGAAGGGGTATTTAAGCCCTATTCCCTTCTCTCCCCTTTCTCTCTCTCTCTCTCCCTCTCTCTCTCTATCTCTAATACCTTTCTTCCTCCTGTTTGTAATTAAAACTCCATAAAAGGTTGACGGCTGACTTGAGTTTTCATTAAGGAATTACATAGCTGAATTCCTTGGCGACCTTAAATTAATATATATCAGTCTTTTAAAAGTGATTTCCTTGTCACAGAATCCTGTTTCAGATACTCCTTTGGCAAATCACCTAAGCTCTCTCAGCCTCAGTTTCTTCAATTATAAAATGAGGATAATAATAGCATCTATTTCTTATGTAAGGATTAAATGAAAAAAATGTGAAAACTCTGCACAGTGTTTGGCACATATTAGGGTTCCCTCCCTCCCTCAGTTATCTTATCTGTAACATGGAGATAATAATAGCATTTACCATCAAGGTTTATTCTGAGGATTAAAATGAGATAATATTTATCAAGCATTCTGTAACTCTTAAAACAAGGTACAAATACTATAACGTAGATTATTAAAATGTTTAGTGCCCAGGGAGGTTGTAGGGCACCAAAGACCAAGTTCACCAGTTTCCCAATTTAGTCTAAGGGATACATTATAAGACTGCCTGATTTGGAGTCTGGAAAGGTCTCAGAAATTCTATCATCTACACTTACTAGCTGTCAGACCCTAGTCAAGCGATGCTATATTCTAGAGCCTGAATTTCTCTGGCTATAAAATGGGGATGAAAACACCTATAGTATCTCCCTCCTAGGGTTGTTTAAAGAATCCTAAGAGATAATTTATGCTATATAAAGTGCTTTTCAATTTTTTAAAAAATACTTTATTATTCTTATTGCAGCAATTCTCTGGAATACATTTAAATAACGCCTGAAGGCTTGTGAGGGCCTTACATATATTGCTCAGAGTCAGGCAGCTAATAATAGCCAGGTTTGGGCAGGTTTTGAACCCTGATCATCCTTATGGCAGGTCCAGAGTTTATCCACTGTACCCCACATACCTTCCACCTATGCACAAACACACAAACACCCCTCCCCACCAAGTACTTCTTCTGAACAACGTGTTGCTGATGCTGCAGTGGCTAGAATCATATCTCCTAGAACATAACCTCCTTCTGGTTTCAAAAATGCATTCCTATTTCCCAAACGAGAGGCTTAACAAGGACAAGAACTAAACCAGCGATATCCATCCATGTCTGGGAAGAAGCTTTCCGCAAGGCTTCCGAGAAGGGGCTAGGTGCAAAATGTTAACAACATTTTGTAAAAATTACTCCAAAACTTGATTGGATTCTAAAACTGCTCTGGAGCTCAGCAGTCCCGGAGCGCTAAGGTGACCAGCCTCCTCATCAGTACTGATCAATGCTTGAAGGTGGGTATGGTGCCATATGGCCCAAAGGCAGCCTTTCTCACACTGGCCCTGGCCTTTGCCTCAAGGATACTCTGAAGAATAACAGTGAAACCTCCAGGCCTTCCTTTAGTGAGGAAACATCCCCTGCCCACTATGATCAAGGTCCAGGGCTGAACCTGGCAAAGGGAAGGGGTGTGTTCATGGGGGAGGCACAGACTCAAAGTGGCCCCAGTAAGTTACTGAGCTAAGTGAATTCCCAGAGCCTCATGAGCACCACCACAACTCATGAACCTATTGGCCAGAATTAGTGCTCTTAGAATCTGAACTTCAAATCTGCAGTTCAGCAGAAGAATTATGGGGCTATTTGAAGCTACTGTGGTTATTGTTGTTTCCCCCTCATTTATTTTAGGAAACTAAGGCAAGGTAACAGTATCTAGCCTAGCTCCCCAAACCAAGAAATGCGCTGAATTGCTTAATATTTCTATCCAGCAGCCCAGGCACAGAGGAAGACAAGATGGTTTTATGGCCATAGAAGCTTTGCTGGTCAGGGCTGTGGCAGTTGCTACTGTGATATGAGAATTCATGACAGACATATAGACAGATGTACATCCAGGAAGAGGAAGTACCGACCTTCAATGCTGGGGACAAAGACAAAGTCCCAGTCATTCTATGCTAGTTCTGGCTCTGAGAGGAAGTACCCCTGAGGCTTGGGAGAGAGAGAATCGCCATCCTAAAAGCCTTTCTTATGTCCCCTATATTATCCCCAGCTCTGATAACAACATTTCAGACAAAGGGAGTGCATGTGATGATGCAATCCACCCCCTTCCTTTGTAAGGTGTGAAATAAAAGGCCCTGGATGATTTTCTCAACAAGTACACTCTCCAAATCAGGGATATGTGGTGGGGCTGGGAGCAAAAAGTCCTGAGCAACTTTGAACTCCAAATACACTCAGCGATAGCAAATGGAGCCGATCTCCTGAACGCCTTAAAGAAAGAAGCTGGCTGAAATGATTCATGCTCAGAAGGAGCTAGGCTATTAAGCCTCCAAAAAGGGGCATGGGGCGTCCCAGAAAGCCCATGGGCTGGAGAGATGGGGAAATGGTCATTAAGTTGTCACCATCCCATGTAAAATTCAGCAGATATGGTCAGACATTGGGGGGGGGCAGGCAGGGAGAGGAGAGGACAGTCAGGGAGGAGAGCATTATTCTTAATAAGGTTCTTTATTTATTCCTCTCACGATGGTGACAAGAGTGAGTATGGGAAGGATAGGGAAGAAAGGGCATCATTATCAAGGACCCATATACTGTTAGCTGGAAAGACATTACAGTATTAGGACTAATAGATGAGAATACATCACGTTAATAAGGAGCCTGTTCTCCAGTCCAAGGTATCTAAATTTAAATCTAAACCTTAGCCTGCTATGGATGTCTAGAAGAAAATCCCATTCGGTTGTATAGAGGAGGAAAAATCCCACCTTTCAGGATTAAAATTAATGCTAGCAATTTAGCATCATTCTATTTCCATAGCAGTTAACCTCTGGGAACCCACCTGATTGTCACTGGAAAGAATAATGGCTTCAGGCCTGTTTGTTTGGTTTGGTTTAATTTGCTTTGCTTTGAGTCATGTGAGCAGCACAGCTGAACAATTGGACCTGAGACTGAAGTTGCACAATTTGTTCTGGGCCCTAAGAAGATGGTGTTCCTTCTAAAGTGGAAAATTGGACCTTAATCTTCTGTTTGTATATGCAGCCAACCCAGCACAGAGACAAGATTGTCCCAATGAGCCCCTCCTATGGTTTCTCCCCATTCCATAAATATGTATAAAGATGGCACGACAGAGGGCACAAAGTTCTGAACTTAAATCCTTGGCTTCTGATCCTTCATAAGATGTGGGACCCAGGGTAAGCCACTTAGCAAACTATGTACCAAATCCCAAGGATCCATCTACTAAGTCACATATGGGTGGCAGTATGTGTTGATGAAAGCAATTTCCTTACAAGGAGTTCCTCACTCTCACCTCCAGGAAATCACAGCTCTTTTGAATACTCTACAGATGCCATCAGGAGATAGCAGTAAGGGTCAGAGGAAGAAGAAGTAATGATTGTTGGGGACTACTTGCTGAGGGCTACTAAGGAAGCCAGCAAGAATCACTCTTGGCACATATTAGGGGCTAAAGAGATTACCTTCTCCCCTTCATCCCCATTCTTTCACTTACTTTCAGACTCATCCTCCTGGCTCATTCTCTACTGCCTACAAATCTATCCTTGTCTCCTCTATCCTGAAAAAATCTTCCCTTGATCCTTCCATCCCCACTGTCCTCCTATATCTCTGTGGCCTTCTATAGTTAAGCTCCTAGAAAAGGTTGTCTGCAATCAATGCCTTCACAATCTGACTTTGGTCCATATCATTTCATCTAAACTGCTTACCCCAAAGTTGATAATAATCTCTTAGTTGCCCAATTCAAAAGTCTTTTCCAAGTCCTTATTCCCCTTGACCTCTTTGCAGCCTTTGACAATGTTGATCGCTTTCTCCTCATTGATACCCTCTTTTCTCCAGATTTTCAGGATCCCTCTCTCTCCTGGTTCTCTTCCTCCCTCTCTGACCACTCTCTGTCTCCTTTGCTGAATCCTCCTCCAGATCATGCTCTCTAATCGCAGACCTCTTTCAGGGTTCTATCCTGGGTCCTCTTGTCTTCTTCTATTTCACTTGATCTGCTTTGCTGCTTGCTAGTTGTGTGACCTTGGCTAAGTCCCCTCTTTGGACCTTAGTTTCCTTGTCTGGAGAAGGAGGTTGAAGCAGATGATCTCCAAGGGCCTTGCAGCTATAAATGGCCGTATATTAGATATCTTTAAAGCTTCCTTTACAAAATTACCCCTTTCGCCACCTCTCACTCTATCTCTACCTACTATGGCTATCCATTTAGTCTAGCACCAGTTTCATATCAAGCTTTTGACTAGGATGCTACTTTGTAATTCAACTAGAGCTGTAGGACGGAATGAACAACCTTCCCGGGCTGGTATATCATGTATGAATTTGGGATTACTCTGATATCAGGAGTCCCTGCAGGTTGACCAAGTGGCATCCTTTGATTTTCTTTTTTAGGCAAGGGAAGTGTCTTTGTTAGCAGTATGTTCCAAAGGACCTTCTCTCCAGATGAGTGCTCTCTTCTCTCAGAGCTGCTTTTCTTCCCTTCCCATAGGCTATAGGGAAGGAGAGAGAAGGCTACTAGGGCAGAGGCATCAACCACAGGCCCAAGGGCTGCAAGGGGCTCATAACACTCCTGAGGGCTCCCCAAACTAGGTTAAAGTGCAGTTGGGAAGCATTTAACAAAATCAATGCAAATACAATAAAACATAGTCTGTCATTTATTTTAAAACTAAGTCAATAATATGGCCAGCAGTGTTACTTATATGCAGATTGGTAGACCCATTTCTATTGGAGGCTGACATCAATCTCTGCCTTTGTCTCTGATTTATTTCATTTCCTTTTTGTTCCTTTTCTTGTCCCTGGTTTCTAATCCAGATTTGGAAGACCTCTGAGTACAACAGATGAGCTCTCCCAGAATTCACAGGTTCATAGCTTTAGGGTTAGAAGGGACCATGTGGGGGTCATCTAGTCCAACACCTTCATTTTATGGAAAAGGAAATACATGCTTAAGGTCATACAAGTGACAAGTGACAAAGTCCAGATCTGAACTCAGGTCCTCTGATGCTTAAGTCCAGGGCTATTTCATTGTGCTGTCTGGCAATCAGCTATTTCTAAGCTAAGTTCTATTTCTTTGGGTCTTGCAGTATGACCCCTGAAATGGTTTCTTTTCTTTGATCATTGGAGTTTCTTTGCCTCTCAGCCTCTCTGTCAAACAGTCAATAACCTGGAAATGGATGAGGGAAGTCTTTATAATAAGGAACTTTTTTGTCATCCCTTCATATAACAAAGAATCCTTTCATCATGGGAATTTTCAAATGTCTGCTTTTCTGGAAGCAAGGCAGGCCTCCTCTGTGATCTTTTAGGCTAACAATCAAGGCTGGTGCACAGCATTCTCCAGCACATTCCTGTCTTCCCCATAGAGGGATGGTAGAGTTAACTCCTGATCCCTCCACAAAGCAAAGCAAAGAAATTCCATTCAAATTTCACTTCTTCTGCAGGCAGTTAATCATATGGGGGATGAAGAAAAATGGGTAAGGCCAGTTCTCCCTTTCCTAAAGGACCCAATCCAATTAGATTAGGATTGCTAATGATTGTAATCGGTCAGACAATGTGACTGGAGGTTAGCACGGCTCATTGGTCATTATTCCCAAAGAGAAGATGAAAAAACCGTACCCTTAGAACCAGAAGGAATGTGAGAGATCATTTGGTCCAACCCTTTCATTTTACACATGAGGAAACTGAGGCCTAGAAAGGTCAAATGGGGGCAGGGCTGTGGTTCCAAACCAGGCCATATGACTCCTGATTCAGCTCTCTGTTCACCATACCATACTGCAGTCATTGTGTCCAGGTCACCCCTGACATAAAGAAATGCTATTTTCTCAATGCAAGGGTTGTTGTATCCCTAAAGTTGATAGAGTCAGTTCAGTCAATCACTAGGCATTTATTAAGTGGCTACTGATTACAAGGGAAAATGAAATAGCCTCTGATCTCAAGGAATAGAAAAGCAACCTTACTGCACGTCCATCAATTATGCTCTGTGGATGTGCCTGTCCACTCCCAGGCAACAATGGAACCAGAGAAAGTAGGAGGAGGTCTCTATAGTCCCTGCAAGCTATAGTTCTATGATGTTATGCTCCAATGATAGATGTCTAAGGAATTGATTGTTTTTGACCAAAGGGCTCTCATCTCAACGGACCAGCCTTAACCTCAAGAAAGCCATCACCACAGAAGAGTTATTGGCCCTACCTGTTATCAAGGCAAAAACACTACCCAGCTTCTCTTTTTAGTGAGAGTATAACATGTATTTATTGACTGGATTTCTTGAATGCATCATTATAACAGTCTCAGTGGCACAGTCTAGAGAAAAAGAAATCATCCATATGGTTCTGATACATAACAGAAAAGAACAAAGAGGAAAAGAAGACAGTGGGAAAGAGGAAAGAAGGGAAGGCAGAGAGAATACGAAAAGGTGGCTCTTATCATATACTGGGATAGTGCTTTATGATTACAAAGCACTTTCACACCAGTGTTATCTCCTTTGATTCTCACAATAGCCCCATGAGGAAGCACAAATCAGAGCACAATTTATTCTCCCATTCGTATGGATGAGAAAAAACAATGAATTTCAGGGACTTGCCCTAGTTCACAAGACTAATAAGTGGAAGGAATGACCCCAGATTTTACAAGCCTGATGTAATGTTCTTGTTGATTCCAATGCATGAAATGTACTCCTTCATCATACTTGCCTTTCTGAATCCCTCACTTCCTTCAATGTTCAGCTGAGGTTCCATATCCTCCATAAAACCTTG
This sequence comes from Monodelphis domestica, assembly GCF_027887165.1. Classification (NCBI taxonomy): domain Eukaryota; kingdom Metazoa; phylum Chordata; class Mammalia; order Didelphimorphia; family Didelphidae; genus Monodelphis; species Monodelphis domestica. The sequence continues at coordinate 8,362,257 of NC_077235.1, forward strand.
CTATGATTCTCAGTCTCCCTACATTTATCCTCACTGTTAGTTAGCCTTTTCTCAGTATTTGTTGTACTTTGCTGACTTGAAAAACCATTCTATGCCACTAGAACAGGGCACACTACCCCATGAGGATATGGCCTGTTGCTCTGTTGATTTTGTTGCCCTGTATATGTTAGATGTTTAATTCATATCTGTTATATTGAATCCTACTCTACCACATGGAAATAATTTTTCTACTCCTACTATAACTCTAGCACTCCAATGGGTCTGTGACCTCATCAATGTGGGCACCCCCACCAGTGACTGAGAGACCCCTCCAGCCCTGCTCTTCTTGTATAATCCTTATCCATCCATGCCCTCCTACAAAACCATCAAATGGAGGCCCACCAGATGTTATGGGGTCCTTCTTCATTTTCTCCCGACATTATGAGGCTACCAATGGGAGATATATCTCCTACTAAGAGAGGCCCAGTTTTTGGTTTTACAAATTAGAGATGGAATAAACCAACAGAGGGAAAGCTTCTTCTGATTCTATGGAGCCAGGGCCATCTAAAGCTCAGCACCTCTCTCCTGAGGCCCTTGAATAACTTGGCTTCTTCCTTGCTGCCAAATAGAACACTGCTATGGCTGGCAAATGTGGATCAAAGCAAGAGAGACCAATGCTAGCGATGTGATTACCTGCCATCACTGTTCCTGGGTACTATACACACCTACTGACTGATTACCTAGAAAGCAGGTGACAGACACCCAGGAAGACAAGGAGCCATCCAAATATAATCCTACATTTTTTCTGTCAATAGAATGCAAACAGAAGTAACCAAGAGGAAAAACAAGTTTTTGGAAAAATTAAGAATTTTAATTTGCTCCAAATGAAGGAAGCCATGTGTTTCTCAACAATTCATTATCAAATGACTCAAACAATTTTTTGAAGTAGCAAGTACCCTAAATAGTCTCTGCTCAGGTCCTGTAAGCTAGATGGGGATAAAGGATGGGTTAATGCCAGAACCATCAATTGGAGTCGGTCTCCAAAAGAGGAGGAAAAACTCCACTAATTGAAAATGAATTTCCACAGTGAGTTGATGTGCATTTTCTGAGAATAACTCATCAAACAATACTGTTGAGCCCCTGTGACCTGGATAAGAGTCAAAGTGACAACTGGTGATGAATCAGCCCCTAACCATCTGTTCTTGGCCCTGTGCTAGCTAACATTTTTATCAATGACTTGGATAAAGGCATGGATGGTATGCTCATCAGATTCAAAGATGACATCAAACTTGAAGGGAAAGCTAATACACCAGATGAGAGAGTCAAGACCCAAAAGGTTAGAATTCTGGGCCAATTTGAACAAAATGAAATTTAATAGGAATAAATAGAAAGTACTATACATAGGTTCAATAAAAACCAGATTCACAAGTGCAAGAGAGGGAAAATAAGGCCAGACAGCAGCTGTACATTTTCATGAACTATATACTCAATGTGAGCCACTCAGAGTCAAGGAAACTAAAGCAATCTGAAGATAAATGAAGGGAGATATAGTATAGCATCCAGGCACAAGGAAGTGAAGGTCCCTCAGTATGCTGACCTGCTCAGACTATATCTTGAGACTTGTGCTTTGTTCTGGCTAACGAAAGGGTACTTAGATGCTGGAGAACATCCAACAGAGAGCCATCAATGTGGTGATGGTACTAGATGGTATCTCCAAATGGCACCATATTAGAATTGTTAAGGAAACTGGAGGTGTTTAGTCTTAAGTGGAGAAGGTGTAGGGTCAAGATAACTGTCATCAAGTTTTGAAGAACTATCACCAAGACAAGGGACAAGATTTGGTCTGCTTGGCTCTAGAAGGCAGAATTGGGAGCAATGGAGGGAAGGTAGGAAGAAACAGATTAAGGCTGGATATCAATAACAATTTCCTGAACAATAGATGAGAGCTATCCCAAAGTTGAGCAGGCTACTTAGGAAGCAGAGTGAGTTCCTCATCACTGAAAATATTCAAGCAGAGATTAATGAAGTACTTGTGAAGGATGTTATAGGAGGGATTATTGGTCAGGGAGGGGTTGCTATAGAGGGCCTCTCAAGAACCTTCTGACACTGGGAGAGAAATGATGCAACAGAACACACTTTGCACCAACCCTGCTCCTCTCAGTCAGCCAATCTGAAGGCCCATGCCACTTCAAGGCAGATACGTTAGTTTGGTTTTTAATAGCTGGTAACTGAGAGAAGGAGCCGGGAAATTAATCATTGTAATGCTCCGAGTTACTAAATATATAGTTGCAGACCTTTATTTCACATGAATATGATACCTGGTCAAAGGACTTCTATCTCCGAAGACCACTGATAAACCCTCTTGTAAATTTGTATTAGAAGAAAGAGAGGAGCATAGTGGAGACAAAGGCAGCCTTGGAGGTAGGATGATTTGGATGTAAGTCTCGCCTTTGACACCCATTGAATAGGGAATTTTCACATATTGGTAAAGGCAGTGGTAACACTCAAACTGTCACAGATATTCTCAGAGTTGAAAGAGACCTTAGGAATCATCTAGTTCAACCTGATTAATTTCTACATATTGATGGTGATTATCAGATCAGTGACAGAGAATTCACTACCTCTTGAGACAATAACCTACACTACTTTTGACTATCTCTTGAGTTTTTTAGCTTTTTACTTTGTAGCACCCAATGCCCCTTCTCAATTTCACCCAAGCTAATGATTTTGTTGAGGGAATTCAAATTTTTAACCAAATTCTCTTTTACTAAAACAAGAGAAAAAGTCCACAAATTCATTCCTGCTTTCTACACCTGCTTGTCATATGGCGCAGTTTGGAATCTCCTCATATGCTCATATCAACTGACCAGTAAGTGGTTCCATTGAAACAATAGGCCCATATATCAGAACTCTGGTGGCAGTGGGCTTTCTTTTGATTTACATCACTGCCACCATTCCCCATGCCATACCTAATGAATGCATTCCAGTAATGGGCAAAGGTTCCTATTGATAGGAAAATAGAATCTCCTTGAGTGCAGAGATGGTTTTATTTTGGCCATTGCGTCTACATTGCCCAATATGGTGCCTTGAACATTGGTGCTTACAGAATTGTTGAAAACAATTCCCCCTAACAAAGGTTGAGTTTTTCCAAAAGGCCTTTGCTCATAACTAAAGGGAAAAGGTAAGATGAAGCATAATACAAACACTAGATTTGAAGAGGTTCCAGAACATGGACATTTTAGTTTGAGTTCCCTACAATTAGGCATAGATGACTGCTACAGCTTCTAGGAGTGAATGGACCCCATATCTATACAGGTCTAGTCCCAATCATTCTCCCCTGAAGAATCTGGCCTTCACCCTAGAGGAGGCTGACAAAGGGGATGAAACAGACTGGCAGAGGTATGAGGATGGCACTTGTCATGGGCAGGAAGCATGTCCTTGCCCAATTTGTCAGAATCTTTGGGGGAAAGTCCCATTGGGCCTACCTCATTATGGCCCTGGGGCCTTATTGAAAATAAATTAAGGTATGTTATAGAAACAGAAGCAATAGAAGAGACTGGTTTTTGTTTGTTTGTTTGATGCCAACAAAATTGACTTTCAGCAGGACAATTAATCTGAGCAGCTGTGTTCAGCAACAGCATCCTCCAGGGTCAGGCTTGATTCAAATGACAGAGAGAATTTGGTTTCTTAGCCTGACCCTCTATCACAGCCCAAAAGTTAACTTCATTTGTATTCATTCCCTGGCAAAGAGTATCAACTCAACAATTAAGACTTGGAGTCCTGATGGCAACTGTAACATGGGAACTCGGCAAGTTTAATAGGTTTGCATGACTAAATATGTAAGTCAAAGGAAGTGACAGGTCCTCATGCAAGACAAGACTCAGAGCAAAGCAACTGGCCTAGGAGGCCCAAGGAGGAAAAAAAGAACAAGACAATGAGTTTGACTCTTTTCCCCTCAATATCTAGAATAATGCACCCTTTGGGGAGTCTGAACTTTAAGTTGGTTTCCTTGCTACCTGGAGGAGTGGATTTTCTTTGTTTTGTTCCTATGAGTGCCCACTATTTTATTTTCCTCACTGCCTAGACTAGCCCCAGGAGCCATCCTGTAGTTCAGACATCATCTAGGCTCATCATCCAAAGGAGCATGAGGGCCTCTCCCATCTGTTCTTCAGCCCAACATCCTAATGAAGGCACCCTGGGGCCATATGGACAATGGCCCTGGAAATTCAATCTGGTATACCTCCTGGGCTCCCAGACTCAAAATGGAGGCTGCTTGGGATGCTTCTAAAGTGATGCTGATGACTAGATGGCAGTAGACTACAAAGTAAGAGCTCCTACCTCAGAAGCAGGCCTGAAAGTAGAGGCTGCCTCTCACACCCTAAGAGCTCTGTCCAAGCCAAGAACTCATAAACTGTCCTCAAGTAAATGCTCCAAAATGACCACCCAGAACGGACAACAAAAGAAGCTAAGCAATAGGCTTAATGCACTGTCATGAACTCTATGAACACAGCAGCTGCATGGCCACCTGAATGTGCAAGACTCAGGTAAGGCCCTCTGGGAACTGCCTCCTTGGGCTTGCTGTCATTTACTGCTTTTTCCAGGTGCAATGTCCAATCTATAGCTCACTTTCCTGTGTTTAATGGAGGTGGGAGACAAGGAACTTTACAAGGAATATGATCTAAACAGATGCTCGAATGCATCCACCAGACAAGCCGGATAGAAAGCACGCAGAGAAAGACACAGTATCGATTCTGGTCCTCTTCCTCCTTGACTTCTGTTATTATCTATCCAGAAGGAAACATTAGGGTTTTAGTTTAGTTGCCATTAGCAGTGTTACTATATTCATCTCCTTCCTTCCAAGCATATCTCAGGCCCTACCTGAGGCCTTTCCCAATTCCAATTGTAAGTGCTCTGTGTCCCTTGAAATCACTTGGTCTGCACTTCATTTTTACATACAAATACGTCAGACCTCTTGTCCCCTCAGCCACCACAAGTAACAGATACATAATCCAAGGGCCCCGGACCCTAGACTCAGAGGTTCACTACATTTGACCTTGACGTCAGACTGAAGACCATCATTCTTTGGTTTGTTAGCTCACTGCCCAGAGGTATCTTTAGTAAAAATCGACAAACACAGCTTGTGAGGTCAAAAGCTTGACATGCTTCAGGCATTCTCCTTGTAGACCTCTAAGCTTGCACAGATATAAACAAGAGGTTCCCAGATCCTACACATCCGATAGCATTCAAGCTCAAACAATTTCTAGGAAAGGATAACCTTTATTCTACTTCACAGAAAATATAAAGGAGTGGCAGGGGTTTGAGGGCAAATACAGAAAACATACTGGTAGCGCACAAAGGATCAACACACTGCTCTTTCCTCTCTAGTGAGTTTCACTGTCCCATGTCCTAAAGTCCCCCACACTCGATAACACTCAATGGAAGAGTAATGAGTCTGGAATCTGCTTTCTCTTGCTCCAAATCTAGATTCTGGGATTTGTTGCCAAGCAAAGTCCATGAGACTTAGGAGTCAGGAACTGTCAGCACTGAGACCGTATGATGCTCTTCTCTGTGACTGCCACACGCTTGAGAAGCTACAACATGCAATTCCCATCTGCCAAGATAGGCACTAGCAACTTTTGGTGGAGAAGAAACACCCTCCAACACATCCCACCATGATTCAACTCCACCCTTAGCTCTGATAGGGATCAAGACCTGTCCATCCGGCTCCCTTAGGTCTATGGACACAGAGGTGCTTCTCCCACCACATTCCTCGCTCAGGAATCTGAATGAGCTCATTCATCTCAAGCTTAGCTCCCATCAGGGAAAGACAAACTTCTACAAAGACTATTCCAAGGGGGACAGCCATATCTTCCACAGTAGGAAGACACAATCCCAGTTGATTAAGAAATTCCTGTTAGCAGCCTCCTACCCTGTAGCCCCCATATACAAACATGCAGAACATACACAAATGTATACACACATCCATCCTACACTTGCACACATACAAACATGCACAAAGCGTCTACACAGGCATATTCAGAAACACATGTACACACACCCACAAATATAGGCACATGCATGTACACATACATACGCATTCTGAAGCATACACACATACATACACAGAGACCCACACCCAAATGGATCCACAGCGGTGAAATGACTTGCCCCCGGGTCACATGAGTAGTCAAGGGCAAAGCTAGTCCTTGAATTGAGGTCATTGGACCACAGATGCAGCCCTGTTCTCACTCCACTCCACTCAGGACTCTGCGATTCCACAAATTATCCTATAGATGTCAGTTACTGTTACTAAACACCTATTGAATCGTAGAATAGGAAAAATGGAAAGCTCATTGATATTATCAGGCTGTTTTTGCCCCAGTGCTGAGCTTACTACATACATGAATGCACTAAATGCCAAGGATCGCTCTAGTTATGTGGTCCCTTCACCACTGTGGACCAAGGTTCCAATCTACCACTGTGAAGGAAAGGGGCAAAGTGCCAGGGGCATCAGTTGGACCCACAGGGGCGAGGCCAATCACCCTGTCTACCCTACCTTCTTTCTCTAGTGACTTACCAGAAACAGAAATGCCTTGATAGCTACAATCTACACAGTCTAGCCCACTCTGTGATGGGTCTAACCAACAAGGCCAGGGATTCAATTTAGCTCCTTACTTTTGGACACGAAGAGAAAAATGCCAGAAAGTACACAAGGAAAGGAGAAGGGATGGAAGGAAACTGGTTTTCAGGTGCTGACATGAAAGGGGTCACATTAAAACTCAAATAATCTTTGTCAGCTCTGGCTAGTGACAGGAGCCATCCATTTCATCCAAAAGAGAGATTCTTGACAAGATGGATACAGATCTTTTCTTTTGTTTGGGATGGGCAGGTAGGGGTGGTAGGGGAATACTTTGTCATGTATTCAGGACAGAGGGTACTTAAAGAAATCTATGATTGAATACTCTTGTAAAGAAAAGATTCTTTTGACAGCATTAATGATCCTGACTCTGGTACTTTATACCTGTGTGACCTTGGACAAGTCACTGGCCCTCTGTTGGTCTTCATTTCTTTATTCTAAAAATGAATGTGTTGTTTAAAAAATAAAATCCTTCCTTATAAGGGATGCCTCTCTATGACAGGTAGAAGGAAGGATGGGGAAGGGGAATTTAGACAATGGAGAAACAAATGATATTTTTAAAAACCCATTTTTAAATGAAGGAGTTGCACTAGTTGAGTTCTAAAGCCCTAAATGGAGTCCTCTGATCCTAATCAGATGACTTGATTCCCAATCAAGGCTTTGTCATTTACTATTTCCAGGATACTGGGAAAGTTCCCTTGATTTCTTGAGGCCTTTATTTGCTCTTCTATAAATTGAGTTGGTTGGTCTAAACAATTCCAAAGGACTTTCCAAGTTAAAATCCTACATATGATCTGCAAAGACTAATAGAAACTTGGCTGTTTCTACTTTGAGAAAGTTATAATTATTAGAAGTCTTTCCTGAAGTGGAGCCTAAATCCCTGGACCTTGAACATCTACCCAGAGCTCCTACCTCTGCCCTTTGGGGCCTAAAAGAAGAAACCTTTGACCTGAGCTGTCTCAATACTTACTGCTTGGGAAGTCTTGAAGTTCACCTTTGGGGTCTAATGGAAAGGCACTACTCCGTTTACATTTCCTCCTGGAATGGTAGTGGCCCCTGAAGGGGAGACCTGAACCAGGGAGTTTTGAAAAATATGTTAATGTCCTTATTCGTGTCAAAGGGTCTCGAAGTAATTGCGCACGTCACAGGTCCTTAGTATTTCACTCGCAACAGACATGCAGGTTTTCCAGGGAGAGAAAGGCAGTTATCTGCCAGGAGTCATACATGCCATGGAAAATGCCACAATCTTGACTTTCAGGTCTTCATCAGCCAATTGTTCAGTAGGTCATTATTTCTTTTGGTCTGTGTGGCTGTCTTTTTATCATCACCAAGTGAAGACCACCAAAATGACTTGACCAAATAGTAAGTTTACCCACATTGTAAAAGTCAAACTTCATCCATTTTTATTGACTCCAATGTTTATTCTCTTTCAAATATTTTAGTAAAAAAGATGCAGAAGTTTGAGAGTCTCTCATCTTATAATATACATTGAATAAGAAAATTTGGCCTGATGAGAAATAGTTTATGGACTAAACATGTGAACACACTAACAAAGACACTTAAAAAGAGCTAACCTACCCCCCAATAAAACCCTTCCATCTTATTTTATGGCAAAGCTTCTTAACCTGGGGTCAGATTAATATTTTTAGAAAATATTTGATAACTATATTTCAATATAATTGGTTTCCTTTCTAATACTATTCATTTTATTTTATATATTTAAAATTATGACTCTGAGAAGGGGGTCCACATGCTTTCCCAGGCTGCTAAAGGAGTCCAAGACTTAAGAAAAGAATATGAAGCCCTGTGCTATAAGAATTCACTGATCCAGTATCTATTAACTCAAAACTGAGAGGGGAAACATGGAGTAATGGGTGGAGACTTGGTCCTTGACTCAGGAAGGCCTGGGTTCATGTGTTGCCTCTGACATCTGAGCTGGATAACAACCTCCTTCCTCATCACCCAGGTTCAGGATAGGATCTGGAATTCTGGAACTTCATTTTAGAGGCTGAAGGCAATTCAGAGGCCATCTAACCCAACCTCCTCCTTTTATAGAAAGGAAAACTAACTTAAGTGACTTGGCCAAGGTAGTAAGCTTCCAGGACTAGAGAGTGCATTCTAGTTCTCTGTTCAGCTACCCTCTAGCCTTGCGCCTTTGAGCACTACCCTATATCTTGGTTTCCCTAACTGCAAGACAGGGAAAACAATTCTTGTACTATCTGCCTCACTAGGCTATTTTGAGGCTCACTTCAGGCTATGAAAGTGAAAGCTCATTGCTGTAAAATAGCTTGATGAGAGGTAGACTCCATATCACTGTGATGAGTTGTTCCTAATCAGCAGGACTAGTCAGCTACAAGAATCTAATGGGTGCTACCCAAGGAGACACACCCCTGCACTGATAACCTTCCTGCTTTGGCTTCCCAGGCTGAGGCTCATGAAGATGGACTCTTGTCCAAGGTGCTACCCCAGCAAGGTCCAATGAGAATGAGCCCTTTATGCATTTCTGTGATTAGTGCAATGTGAGGTGGTGTTCTCAATAATAAGCTGCCCTTGTTCCCAATTGCTTCCTCTTCTTGATAGTTTGGTATGACCAAGCTGTACTCTAGCTACTCTGAGTTTGATGAAAGTATTTTAAACAATAGTTACATGATGGTGAGCCGTCTTGGCTGAAAGATGGCCATCTATGGGTACAGCAAGGATGTTAGACATTGTCAATGTAATGGTTTGTTTTGCTAAACTGTACTTTGTCAATCTTGGTGGGCCTGGGGTGGTGGGAGGTAGGGAGGGGAAGTGACAGTTATGGGGGTTTTTCAAGTACATTAATAAAACATTTAAAAAATAATGGTTGCACAGCTGGAATACATGGCCTCCCAAGATGCCACTTAGTAAGATCTAAAAGTTCTGGTGGGTTTGTTAAACAATAAGTTTCCTTACTTTCCAGCCATACCTCAGACATGAAAGTAAGGGCCTGCAGACACTTGAACCTGAAAGAGAAAACGTGAAGAGGTGCCCGACCTGTGGTGGAACAATGGAGGCCAGGAGTGCGGTCAGAAATGATAGAAAGCATACCTAGACTTCCTGGAATTAGTATTCGGAAATACTTTGTTCTCTTTCCTAAGTGTCTATCCAAGTTGCTGAGTTTGAGTATCCACAGAATAAAAGCTGACTTCTAAAATATGCTATTAATTTGAGAGGCAAACGCTGGTTGTCACAGAGAAGAAAGAATTTGGTAAATAAGTGACTCAATTTTTCTTTATCTGCTCTGCCTCCAATCTTCTATTTCTCATTCAAGGACTGATAACATCTCCTATCATACAAAAGAATGATGCTGCCTTGTCAACAAATGCAGAAACCAAACCTGAAAAGCCAGATTGAGGCAGGCCAGTCAAATGGTGACATTATATTACATTATAATGTTAAAAAGTCATTTTATTTTTGCTTCATTGTTTAGAAAAAGGACCTAAAGCCATATAGACAAACACTTGCTTCTGTGATTTTCAAACAAGGGTCTCACAAAAAGGCAAAAAAAATACCTTGTAAATAATAGCCTCCCCTTATATGGACTTAACTGGATGAACCCAAAACTTGGGGTTGGGGATGAGGAAATCCAGTAGGAGGCATGGCAGACACTGCCATGACCTCTACATAGCCATGTCAGCACCAACTAGGGAGAGGCTACTTAAGCTGTCAAAATAAGAGTACCTACATTGGGGGGAACAAGGTTGAGTCAGTCAAAGGACCCACTACTTTGGCTTCTGAATCTTCTGTTTTGAATTTCAGATTTGAATTCTTGAATCCACAATTGAGTCATCCCCCCCCCTTTTTAGCATTGCACAAAACGCTGGTAACTGACCTGGACTAGTTTTTCAGATTATCCCTACATCTTCTGCCCCAGGTAAACTTTACTCTCCCAGCTATCTAAGGGCTTTTCTCATTTTGGGCACAGGTTAGTCCTGCCCTGGATAAAGTGTAATCTAGACATTTTTCTTTTATATAGTCAAAAAATGATGAATGAATATAGGAGGCACTATGGTAGTCATTGATATAGGAAGGAAAAAGAAAAGGGGTATAAAAGGAAGAATAAAATAGAGTCCCTGCCTTCGTGGAACTTATGCTTTAGTAGGAGAGATCAAGAAATGAGAAACACCCAAATGATGAAAATGCAATAGAGAATTTGAAAATGGCTTAAGAGAAGTCCAAAAGCAGTGATCTGGGAAGTCTAGGGAAAGAATGATTACTTTTATCTCAAGGGACCAGAAAAGGCTTTATGGAGGAGGTGAACTTTGAGCTGGATCTTGAAGAATGAGTAAAAATTTCATTGAAAACAAATTAGTAAATACGCTGCATCAAGCAAAGACAAATGATCAACATTGGATCTTCTGAAGGAAAAATACCAAGACCTTAAATATACAACACAAAGCTGTGATAGGAATTTTTGCAAGTAGTTTTGTATTAAATTGTAGCCAGTTTGGCTCTCTAACAACTTCAAGCTAGTGAATGAATTATTCATTGGAAGGAATTAACTTTTCATGAATAAACTTAACATGTAGCATGCCATCATTAGTTCCCTGTGGATCTGACCCCAGGGTAGCAAGTCACAGGGTCACAGAGTCTCAGAATCAGAGAAGGAACTCAAAGGGCAGCCAGCCCAACACCCATCTGACCAAGAATCTCCTCTACAAGAGAGACAAGGAGTCATCTAACGTTTTTCTTAAAGACCTCCAGGGAGGGGTACAGCTATACCTCCTCCTGTGTCAGAGCAGCCCATCCATTTAACTTACGGATGGCTCCATTCGTTGTTTGGTTATTCTCTGGCTTAAGCCTATATTTGCCCCTTTGCAACCTCCATCCACTGTTCCTGCTTCCAAATTCAAACAGCTATCAGGCCCATCCCCTAATTCAATGCAACAACAAATTCATTCAGATTCATGTTGCATTCAAAGATCCCAATTAATCAGATCCTGATTTCAAGAAGCTTATGATCTACTGGAAGGATAGCACTGAGAAACAGATATGCCTGATAAGAAGATAGGGGGTAAAGGTGACAAAGGAAAGATGGGACAAAATGCTCTAAGAGAATTCCAGGCAGGAGAGATTTCCAAGAATTGTGTGATCAAGGGATGGCTTCAAGGAGCTGAGCTTGGAAGAGAAAGATTCTGACTGCTGGAGATAGAGAGAGAATGCATTCTGGACATGGGTATAGTTTATGCAAATGCCCAGAAAAATAACCAGAAAAGTTCAGGAAACAATGAAGAGTGCAGTTTGTCTGGAATACAATAATATTAACCAAACCTGATGAGGGAGCGAGGTTTGAGCCAAATTTGGATAGAGCTTTTGTACAGGTTGATAGCATCTGTGCCTTAGGAAGATTCTTTTCTCATTGGTGTGCATTTAAATAAAGAGCCCATTTAGATAGCTATGACAATGTCCTAAAAGGGAAAGTGTTGAGGGCTCAACTATGTTAAGAGCCATGAGAGTGGAGAGAAGGGTACAGGTGAAAGAGATGCTGTGAGGTAGAAATCACAAGACTTGGAAAATGGGGAGAAAGAGGCAAAGATGATCCACAGGTTAGAGCTCTAAATGTTTCAAATGATAGTAACTCCCTCAATGGGAATACAGAAATATGGAGGAGGGGTAAGCTTAGGGGCAAAGATTAGTTCTCTTTTGGATCTGTGTTCTAGGTATAGACCAAACATGTAGGTAGAAACATCGGGTAGATCACTGGTGATATGGGACTAGAGCTCAGGAGAGAGACTGGGGCTGGATATATAGATATGGGAGTCAAGAGAGAAAGGTGATGACCTAATGAAATGATATGAGAGGGAGAAGAGCCAGGGAAGCCATAGGAAGAGAGAGAATCCAGAAAAAGGTGAGAGTCAACAGTGTCAGACTTCTGGGCTACTCAGAGGACAAAAGAGAACATGATCGGGGCATAGTGGCCTCCTAATTAGTGTTCCTGCCTTCATTCTCTCCCTTCTCGAATCCTGTTTCCATGGAGCTGTGAAACTGATATGGCCTAGAAGGAGCAGGAAGGAAAGGCCAGACTAAAAGAAGGATCTCTCAAGGTTCTTTGCCCCTTGGTCAAGCTGACTTAATCTGGATACTCACTAATAACACTAATGATAATGCTAAAGGCAACTTAAAAGTTTCAGAAAGTTGCCGAGAGCACAGAGATAAGTGACTGGCCCAGGAATACACAGCTGCTATGTGCCAGAGGCAAGATTGGAACCCAGATCATCTTCATGGCTCAGAGACCAGTTATCTCTCTACTATGAAGTGCTTCCTTTACACATTCCTGTTAAGGGGGCATTATAAGATCTAAGACAAAACATTTAGTAAGCTTGTGTTCACTCATGTGATTCTTCATTACTCCATTTGGAATTTTCTGGGCAAGGATCCTGGAGCAGTTTGCCATTTCCTTTTCCAGCTCATTTCACAGATGAGGAAACTGAGACCGAGTAAAAAATGTCTTGCCCAAGGTCACAAAGCTAGTTTCTAAGACTAAATCTGAATTCAGGAAGATAAGCTTTCCTGATTCTAAGCCTGGCACTCCTTGTACTATACCACCTAGCTGTCCCAGAATCAAGCTGGACAGCCCTCTTCAGGTCACTGACAAGACATTCCAACTACTCCCCCCCCTGCCCCGCCCGCCCGCTGTACTCACATTCAGGCCTGGGAAAAAACAGGTAAGAAATATGGAATTATTCGCTCCAGGGATTAGCTCCATTCAGGCCTCATCCCGACACTATCCCGGTCTCTGGAATCCCAAGCATATTCCCAAGGGGAATCCCCTATGAAAGGGCCGATTCTCACCTCTTCTCAGTGTGGGTTAGGGGACAGGGAAGCACTTTAACTCATGGTTTAAACTGGGGCCAAGTGGAAATGTCTAATCACAGCTCAAGTCTTCTCTTCTAGCTCACTGGCCCTGCTCTTCACTGATGGTATATTTAGGTATTAAAAATACCAACTGTTGGCAATCACCATAGCCTATCTCAAGCTTTTGATTTAAAAAGGAGGATGAACAACTGTAGACACTCAGCCTGGGCATTTTCAGAGAGAAACTATCAATTCTTTCTCTCTGATAAATTTTCTGCAATTTGTAATTATAGACGGCCGCCATGGCCCAGAGCTCCATCTTTATAAAGGAGGCTGCTTCATACACCCAGTGAGAGAGTTTTCTAGACAAATAACCCAAATCAATTTCGCCACTTCCCCTTCAAGGGACAAAAGAGAAATTTCTCTAGTGTTTCCAACATTGCTGAAAGCTGTCACAAGTCCAATTGAGAGGCAAACTTAGTACAAATTGTGTTCACCCAAGCAATCAATTTCCAGAGTTGTTTGTTCTTCCCTCCTTCCAAATGCAACGCCTTGCCTTTGGTGCCATTATTCTTAGGTGAATGCATTTGCGTAAATAGCAATATTTCCAGTCAAAGTTTGTCCCCCAAAGATTTCCCTGAGCCTTGAGTTCGATGCTGAACATTTCTCTTCAAAGGCAAAGTCAGTGAGCCAACAAAGTTAGAGAAGAGATTGACTTGGGAAAGCAGTGATGAGCTGCTAAGGGGCAGGTTGCTCCGGGAGGCCAGGGCTCTTCAGGCCATGGAAAGGCCTAAGGCACTAGGTTTAGCCATCAGACAACTCCCTGCTAACTTCCCAAATGTGCCAATGCAATGGAATATTTGATCTCAGCAGAGACTAAGGAGCAAGAGAATACACTGGGGGCAGGAAGTTCACTTTCCTGGCCGAAGCTGCAGAAGGAAAGCAGTCAGAGTACTTCTTCCAGGGAGGCTTCTAAAGAACAAGGAAAAAGGAGATGGGGAATGCTGCTTTCTACTGCCTTTGCTCTTTTAACTCTGCCTCCCCACTGCAGCCATAATGGCAACCCAAATAATGGATCTGTCCCATTTGTGAACGATACACAATTGACATCTGCTCTGGCAAACTCAGATTTGTGTAAATCCAAGTCCACTTGCTTTTGTGGAGGATCCAGCTGGACTCCTTAGGCATGAGCAGTGAGCCAAAGGCTACCCAAGTCAGATGCCATGGGATCCAAGGGCCACCTAGCCAGGCACCTGGAATGTCACATGCTTGAGGGGCAAGGACCCTTGACTCCTCTCATCACTTAGTTTCTTTGCCTAGGAGCCGGAGGACTCAATTTCTCCATACTGGTTCTCCATTCAGTGTAAGGCCCAAAGCATTTTTCATGGATAGACAGGGTTATGTTGACATTAGTGCCATGGCTACACCACAACCTTTTGCTCTATGAAGATGGGCACCTACTCCTGATGCTTCTACTCTCTTCTCTTCTAGTGTGGGTGGAATCACAGAAACAATATGGGAGTTGAAATTGGATGTCATGGCTTATGAGGCTGGCTCTGCTAGATCCAAGCTATACAATCTTAGACAAGTCACTGAGCCACTCTCTGGGCCTCAGTTTCCTTCCCCCTCAAATAAAGGAATTGAACTATATGATCTTTAAGGTCATTTTTAGGTTATTCCTCTTTTCTGGTTCCGTTTGACTCCTCCTCTGATTCCTTCTCTCCTCTCCATATTTTCACCTCAAAGCACAGAGGAAAATGGAGAAGGAAACTATCTATGAGGTTAACTTTGTGGGATTAGCATTCTTCCCACTAACATGGGACCTCCAGCAGCCACAATTAGGTCCAGGGACAAGAGCACCTGTGATGTTTGTCTTGCATGTATAGCTATGGCTTTGACAAGCTAATTCCCCAAGAGACCCCTGATTTCTTCACAGGAGCGAGGCTAACGTGGCACCTGTATATACCACCAGGTAAAGCTTAGCATCCATCTAGGCAATTATGCTCTTTCTCTAAGAATATTGTCTTTTCTCAAGATAAATGAACATACATGAATATTAATCATTAACTCACACAACTGAGAACAAGACTCCAAGAAGCACAAATGTCTAAGTCCAGTCAAGTTGAAGCTTTCGCACACTGAACCTTTAATTGGGGCTAATGACCCCCTAGTCCACTCTAGGGAAAGCTCAGTCACTTCCTTTACTTGATGTTTCTGAAAAGCAGCATTGTGTCAGTGGAGAGAGTCAGACTAGAAATCAGAGAAAGCTGGATTCAAATCCAGCCTTTGCTACTTGCTAGTGGTGTGAGTGAGCCTCAGAAAGCCCCCAAAGACTGCTCTCTTGGTGGAAGAAGTGTCTAAACCAAGCCACTCTATGTTCAATGGAAAGCCCTGAGTCCTAGGCAATCAATCACTCACAGTAAACCAATGCTGCCACTTCAGCCTGCTTAGCTTTGGCCATTGGGAGCTTCAGAGCAGCTGGGTGCTGGGAAGGGTAAGATAAGACTCTAGGATGATTCCTCTAATAGGTCAGCCAAGTCCCTCTTCTGGGCAGTCTTGTAACAGGCCAGTCATCCCCTCTGACCCTTTGTCTTCTTTCCATCAATACAAGCAGGGGAGACAGAGAGAAAGAGAGACAGACAGACAGACAGACAGAGAGCGGCGGAGAGAGGGAGAGGGAGAGAATGCAGCCCCAGTTCACATCTCTGCAGTTCCTGTGACTGCCTTCTTTCCAAACACACCATTTCTCTCCAGCTGACCCACTTTTTCCTGCTTAATTCCTTGCCCTCTTGTTGCTGGAAAAATTAATTTGCATCAAATTGCTTGGGACTACATACTGCCCACCTTGGCAGGGTGCTCTTAGCCAATCAAAAGCAGGAGCAGGGGCACTTCCTTTGTCGTTATGACATCTTAAAGACTCATTTAACACAATCCACCTACAGTTGTTGTTTTTATTAGAGCTAAGCAATAGTGGGCTCACGCCACCTCAGAACAACTGGGAACAAACGTGCCCCCCCCCCAACTCTCAGGAAAGGTAAGCCAAAAAACACGGGAAAAAGGCGACTTTGGAAGATCGAAAGGCAAACAAGCCTTGTCATCTGAAAATTGGAATGAAGCCCAATTTCAAACCACACTGACTGAATTGCTGCTTTTAATGAAAGATTTCAAGCAATTCTGTTGCTCCCTCGGACCCCATTCCACCTTTGGAAAAGTAACCTATCCAGCAAACACCTCTGTATTCTCTATAGCCTGCACCCATGTTCAGCTGGTAAATTTAACAAGCAATAATTTGTTTGTCTGTTAATTTATTAATTAAACCCTTACCTTCCACCTTAGAATCAATATTAGTTGATTGGTTCCAAGGCAGAAGAGTGATAAGAGCTAGCCAATGGGAGTTAAGTGACTTGCCCAGGGTCACACAGCTGGGACATGTCTGAGGTCAAATTTGAACCTAGGACCTCCCATCTCCAGGCCAGGTTCTCAATCCACTGAGCTACCCAGCTGCCCCCAAGTGATGATTTATTAAGGACCCACTGGCCTAGGCCCTGGGCACCCACAAAAAACCTAACAAGTCCTTGCTCTCAAGGAATTTGATAGGAAGAGATACAACATTTAAACAGACAAAGATAAACAGCCAGCCCCCTCCTCACGGATGTTCTGATAATATTTTTGCCTAAAAGTACAAGGGTTTGGCTTTGAAGTAGGCTATGTAGTAGAGATTTAATAAATATTTATGGAAATGAACTGAAACTCTGATCTAGGAGGAGCTGGGGCAAGTACCCCAAACTACCCTCACAGTTGGGGGAAGGGGAATGGCCCTCTTTGGTAATATAATCCTGAACCTCTACATTATTACCCTCAATTCCTCATTTGCCCTTGTCCACATATCCAAACAAGCACCAAATCTTACTGTTTCCAGCTCAACAATTTCTCTTTCATCTGTCACCTTCTCTCTACTTAGCCACAACTGACTTTGGGATCTTATCCAAATCCCTTCAATGACCTTCTTTTTTTTAATTAATGTATTTAGTCAATTTAGAACATTTTTCCTTGGTTACAAGAATCATATTCTTTCCCTCTTCCCCTGCCCCCACCCTTCTTGTAGCCGATGAGCAATTCCACTGGGTATTATATGTGTCCTTGATCAAAACCTATTTCCATGTTGTTGATGTTTGCACGAGGCTGATCATTTAGAGGCTACATTCTCAATCATATCCCCTCCACCCATGTAATAAAGCAGTTGTTTTTCTTTGGTGTTTTTACTCCCACAGTGTTTCCTCTGCACGTGGATAGTGTTCTTTCTCATAGATCTCTCCGAGTTGTTCAGAATCACTGCATTGCCATGAATGGAGAAGTCCATTACATTCGATTGTACCACAGTGTATCTGTCTCTGTGTACAAAGTTCTCCTGGTTCTGCTCCTTTCGTTCTGCATCACTTCCTGGAGGTTGTTCCAGTCTCCATGGAACTCCTCCACTTTATTATTCCTTTTAGCACAATAGTATTCCATCACCAACATATACCACAATTTGTTTAGCCATTCCCCAATGGAAGGGCAGCCCCTTGTTTTCCAAATTTTTGCCACCACAAACAGCGCAGCTATGAATATTCTTGTACAAGACTTTTTCCTTATGATCTCTTTGGGGTACAAACCCAGCAATGCTATGGCTGGATCAAAGGGCAGACAGTCTTTTAGCACCCTTTGGGCACAGTTCCAAATTGCCCTCCAGAATGGTTGGATCCATTCACAGCTCCACCAGCAATGCATTAATGTCCCTACTTTGCCACATCCCCTCCAGCATTCACTGCTTTCCTCTGATGTCATGTTAGCCAATCTGCTAGGTGTGAGGCGATACAGAGTTGTTTTGATTTGCATCTCTCTGATTATAAGAGATGTAGAACACTTTTTCATGTGCTTATTAATAGTTTTGATTTCTTTGGCTGTGAACTGCCTGTTCATGTCCCTTGCCCATTTATCAATTGGAGAATGGCTTGATTTTTTGTACAATTGGTTTAGCTCTTTATAAATTTGAGTAATTAGACCTTTGTCAGAGGTTTTTGTTGTGAAGATTGTTTCCCAGTTTGTTATTTCCCTTCTAATTTTGGTTGCATTGGTTTTATTCATACACAAACTTTTTAATTTGATGTAATCAAAATTATTGATTTTACATTTTGTGATTTTTTCTAGCTCTTGCTTGGTTTTAAAGTCTTTCCTTTCCCAAAGGTCTGACATGTATACTACTCTGTGTTCAACTAATTTGCTTATGGTTCCTTCTTTATATTCAAGTCATTCACCCATTCTGAGTTTATCTTGGTTTAGGGTGTGAGGTGTTGATCCAAAACTAAATGCTCCTAGAGATACAAATTTATTCTATGTCATCGCAATTGGTCCCTTGCTGATACATAGCAATCCTTTTATTTTTCTTGATTAGTTCCTATTACATGTTTTAAGTGATTATTTCAAACCTTCTCTCTCCTCAGACTTCTAACACAACCTTGACCCCCTCCTTGATATTGCAAAAACTTGCCTCATACTTTCCTGAATAGAGGCCCTCCATCTCAAGATCTGTCTTCTTCTCCACTCCATTTATCAAAGGGCTCTTTGCCAGCCCCTGTATTTTTTCCTTCTTTGCTCTAGTCTCACTTGTGGTTGAGATGCCATACCATCCCTTCTCCTCATCTTCCATCTATCTTTATCCACTGGTCCTTTCCCTTTTGCCCATGTAGTATTCAATCCCCTTGGGGATGGGTGATGGAGGACTTTTCCCTTCCCCCTCAATTTAAGAGCAGGCACAGATAACCTCTTTACTGCTTTCTGTCTGCCATAAAGATATTTTTACTTGGATGATGAGCTAGAACTTCATGGATATAATAAAGGACCAATGCCTTTTTTTCTAGTCTCTTCTTCCTGGTGGCCTTAAAGGTTGAAAAACAATTCTCTCTCTCGGAATGTGAGGACATGCCTTTCTTTCCCCCACTCCAATTAGCATATGGCCTTCTAGGCAAGGTTGTGCATGGGAGAAGATTATCTCCTCCTGCATACTGTAGAATTTTAATAATAATAATAAGAGAGAGAAAGAATAAAAGATTCTTTCAGTCGTGAGCAGAGCAAAGAGAAACAGATTCACACCTGCAGCACTTTACCAAAAGCACAAGCTCCCAAAAAAGAGCTCTGCAGCATGGGTCTCAGCCAAATTTATCTCCTAAGCATCCTTACGTGAAATGAGGACGTAACTTAAAAGGATGGTGGGAATGTAGCTCAGGTGTAGCAAATTTTCCATCGGCACAATACAAACAAAACCTTAGAAGATATCAAAAAGTGGCTGGCATCTTCCCCCTTCTTGGATACCCAATGAGACCAAACAAGAAGCAAAGAGTTGCCCACAGGGAGAAAATACTCAAAAGAAAGAGAGTCCATTTGGTATTTATTGAGTTGTATTCAGCACAGATGAAATGTAAAATAACTAACAAGCAGGTCTGTTACAAAAGGCCCAAAAAGGTTTATGTGTTCGCTTCTCAACTGACTAATCATTCTGGGAGTCATTATTACTTCCCAGTTACTTTTCTATGAGAGAAGAAAAACCTGCCTGATTCATATCTGGACTTTGTTTTACTTCTTCTTGGGGCCCCCCTCCACAACTTCCCCTATGGAAAAAATTGTTCAGACTAGAGCCATCAATAGAACTATTCCTCAGGAATCTGAATTGAGAGTAGAGTTTGGAGTCCCCTACTGAAGAAACAGTTAACCCCTGATTAGTGACCCAGAGCAAACCTCAAGGTCAGGTAAAGGGCAAAGATGAGTAAAGGTTGCCAGCCTCTAGGGCCCAAGTCCAGCAGTGCCTTGCTAGCCACTATGCTAGGCCCATAAATATCTCAAGGCATCTTAAAAACAACCCCCAAAAGTCAGCTTGACCCTGCTAGCTCTTCAGGCAATAGTTCTGGATCTCTATTCATTTTCACAGTTCCTCGACCTCTATGCCACTGGACCCCATGATGGTCCTCCATGTCTGAAATGTACTCTCTGTAGAATCCTTCGTTCCCTCCAAAGCTCACGTACTGCCTTCTATCTGAGACCTTCCCTGCATTCCTGACCACTTCCCTGTATCAGCATCCTCTTGAAATGATGTGGAATTATGGAGTGTCTGCTTATGAATTGCCCCTCTCACTCTGGCTGCCCCTTTCCCTTTTACTATTGTGCCTGATTTGAGTCCCTGAGTCTTCAATTAAAAACTGGAATTATGGAAAGTGTGAGTCAAACACCAGTTGCAAATAGTGATGTATTGTCCATATTCCTTTGCTAAGCAAACTGAACTGTGCATTTCTTAGAACTCCTGGGTTTGGAGTGACCTATATTATTTCTGGAAAGTGCTTGGGTCTTGGAAAGGCTTTGGAGGCACAGCCAAGTGTAGATGCTTTATTAGGTATCATTTATGACTTTTATGCCAAGAATAAATACTGCATACTATCCAAGCATGTTTTCTCTGGTCCTCTGGGAAGGCAACTGCATTCTGCCAAGGTCATGAAACCAGGGCTCAGTTGAACACAGAAAATTCAGAGGAAGGGACTCAAGGGATAATCCTGATTGGGCAAACCCATAAAAACCCCACCAACCCCCAAACAGTGAGTTGGTATGACCACCCAGGGAGAAAGACCAATATGGGGGATGGGAAGTCATCTACTCTCTGAGAAGCAAAGAGAATTTGATGATTCTCCAGAGATTCCATTTAGCTGGGTGGGAGAGTAACCACAGGTATGATCTTGGGACCCTCCTCCTTCAATTCCGGATCCTTTCTGTTGAAATAGGAGCAGAATAATGGCTACCAGTGTTAGCTAGTGATTAAACTTATTTGTGTCTATGTTGTTTCCTTTAGTAGAATATAAATTCCTCGAGGACAGGGGCTAACACAAAGACTTGCAAACAGTAGGCACTAAACAAATGCCTACTAGGATGAAGTGAACTAATCAAACAGAAGAAAACATATAAACTCACCCACTATTGTGAAAGTGCAATAACAGACTGCCATGAACTGCTAAAGAAACCATTTGTGTGGCTGTTCTAGTCTGGATGTGGTTCACAGAAAAGGCTTTATTGAATGAACCAGGAATCTGCCTGTTTTGCTTCTAAGGCAATTGATTAAGATTATGATATCAGTCAACCTCAAAAAGTACCCTATTGTGCTTGGCTCCCAGTGTTCCCTGGGGCTCACTCAGAGCTTTTAACATCAGTATGCTAGAATAGATTCCTCTGAGGAAAACTAGCAATTGCACTCCTAATAACATATTGCCCTTCACATAAGAAGAGGACATGCACTTTGACATGTGGCATGTGGAAGTCAGGGTGATGCAACGAAATGGCCTTGGGCTGGGTGGCAAGGGGCCTCAGTTCTCATCCTGGCTCTGCCAACAAAACATTTCACCTCTACAAGCCTTGGATTCCTCTTTTTGGCCCTTGCAAGAATCTTAGAGAGACCATCCAGCCCATTTCCTTCATTTTATAGTTGAGGAAACAGAGGACATGAGAGGTTATGTTACCTTCCCAAGTCACAAAGCCCATCATTCGAAATCCAACATTCTTGAGATTGATACTTGTACTCTTTGTCTGCCTTCCCTCTCACAGGGCATGAATTTGAAAAATAGTAAGGAAGACTTTATAAGTACAGTCTGAGGCCAGGGAACAAGAGGTCAACGAATTAGCCAACTGGGCATCAAACATATGCTGAAAATGAAAAGGAACTGCCCATTAGGTAGGAACTTCCAGTGAATTCAGCAAGAATTGAGTAAATGTCTGCCATGAAATTCAAGGCCCAAAACAAAGCATCTCTTTCCCCAAAGGGCTCATACTCTACTGGGGAAGGTGGTGATGGTGGGAAGGTAAAGCATGAACATAAGTAAATAAATACAAAGCAATTTTAAGAGTGAGAGTCTGAAGGAAGATAGGGCTGGGGAAGATGGCACTGAGGAGAGAGCGAATTCCAGACAGGGAGGTAGGGTTGTTGACTACCCCAAAGGAAAGGAGGTAAAAAATGAAATAGCATATGCATCGTAGGGAGGGAAGAGGAATGGAAAGGTTAATTGGAGGCAGACTGTGTCCATGCAGAATCTGAGATCTTGCAGCTCTCTGTGTCCCCCTGATTCTGATGTTTACTTTTTCTACCAAGACTCCCAAACCTTTCTAGAAAGCACTTGGTGATATTAATAATATTACCCTCCCTTCCCTATTGCATTCTAAGACATAGAAATGTGGCCTCGGTCCCCCAAAGTGGCATCTGTAGTTCTGCTCCTACTTTGATTTATGTCTCTCAGGACACTTCTGAGGCTCCCCTCACTGATGGGAAAACAAGAGTTACATTTTTCATATGGTTATTACCATCAGAAAATTAATATATTTAATAACTGTCAAAAAGAGTGAAAAATATGTCTGAAACCTGAAGACAACTATATTTATGAATCCCTTCAACCTCCCAGAAGCATCAGATAGCAAGATACTTGGCATTAGGCTTTTTATTCAGGATCCTGTCATTGAAAATTGAGGTGAAGAGAGGCTGGCTTTATTCATCTGGAGATGCTGCATTCAGAGAATGCTGAAATAAGGAAAGATCCAAAGTTTATATGGTTTCCAATTTGTACTGGCGAAGGGGGCGGAACATCATCATGTCATCAACATTTGTCAACAATAAGGCATCATTCAACGATTTAAAAAACAGATCCTAAAATCCCAAAAGAAAGAGTTCTCAAGGTAGAGCTTCCAGGAAATCTTCAATACAGTTCCATTTGGCAAGCATTTATTAAGCCCCTTTCCTGTGCCAAGAATGATGCTGGGAATACAAAGACAAAAGATCTTGCCCTCAAGGGGCTTGCTTTATTCTTTTGTAAAGTTCCTCCCCTTGCTTCTCTCCTCCTTTGTTCTCTGTAGTCTCAGACTATTCTTTCTCCTTTCCAAGCCTGCCCCCTTTATCTGGGCCCTGCTAGAAAGAATCTTCTCTTCCTTTCACTTTCAACCTTTCCTTACCTACTAGCAAGTTGGATCTCCAGAGCTCAATTAACTACTTCTAGGGGTAACCCTGAGGGGTTTGAGTGGTTGTCTAGTATGGTTGTTCACAAGCCCCCGCCAGTGTGCTCCACAGTGATAACCAATAAGCTAGTCAGGGATAAGTAATTTCTAGAAATGGGTTTTCACTAAGGCAGTATATATAGTAAGAATAATTGATATAAAATACTCTTTGCCCCAACCACAGAAAAGCTCTCATGAGTATACACAGAGTCCAGTAGACAGTGAGCTCAAGGTTCAAAAGCTCATGTGGCCCAAGGGTAAACTCACACCTTTAAGATTACTCATGTTCTTTTTTCCCCATTTCTAAGTGCTCATGAAGTTCCCCTGAAGTGAGCACTCTACTGGGCTCTGAGGATTGGTGTGCCTTCTTTGGCCATAATTCCTGAAGCTGTCTTTCCTTTGCGTGTTTAGTATGTTCTCTCAGTTCCTGGTTGTATGCAGTATTTGTTTCTGGTTCAGTTTCTTTGGGAAAAAGGAAGAAGTAAAGATGGGGAAGGAAGAAGTGTGACACCACCCCTCATCCCTGCCCCCCTGTTCACTCCACAACTGGCAGGTTCAAGGAGATCCAGTTTCTCAAAGCTCTCCCAAAGCTTGACTCCTCACTGGCAGACTCCTTTATCTGGTACACAGAGGCCCAGAGATGTATTGATTTCTTTCAACCAGTCTCAAAACATTTCCTGGAGTGAGTCATCTATTTCATCTAATGGCTCAAAGCACTTCAGTCCTCCTAAGTTGATTAAGGACTTGCTCCCAAAAAATTTGTTTCTGATTGACTGTTTCGATAGAAATATCTAGGCTTTATTCATACTTAGGTTATATTTTTGCTTAATTGAATGGCGATGTCTAGGTCTTCTGGGTGTTTCGTGAAGAGGGGTGTCAAACAAGCCCCATGACCCAAATGCACTCAAGTTGTCCCCATTCTTAACCATCACATAACCATGTCACACCCTCATGTTCCACTTTCTATTGTCTCATCTTCCACTTAAAGTCAAACTCCTAGGAAATGTTGCTACACTTGTCATTTTCTCCTTTCTCACTCAGAAACCCCTTACAATCTAGCCTCTACTAACCCATCAGGCTGAAACTTCTTTTTCCATGGCTTACCAATAAGTCCAATACTTTTTTCTCAGACATTCTATTTGACTTCTTTCCATCTCTTGTCTAACCTTGCCTAGCCAGCCTTCCTCCAAACTATGTCTCCCTGTCCCCCAGTTTTCTAAGACATTCATTTCTCCTGCTTCTCTTACTTTCTTAACTCCTCTTTCTTAGCCTCCTTTGCCAGGTCATCCCTCACATCCCATTCCCTACATTGCCATTCTGACCTAGGCTCACTTCCCTTCTCTTAATGATACCATACATACAAGATACTTTCCCTCTTAATGATATCATCATTTTTTTTTACAGATGGCTCCTAAATCTACATATTTAGCCCTCATCTCCCTCTTGACCATAATCATCATCTCTCCTACATCTCCAACTACATCTTCTCCAGGATGTTCCATGACCATCTAACTCAAGTCACTTCAGAAGCTCAGAGTTCCCATAGCCAGTCAGTTCTTGAGGCCATCCCTTTGCCTGTCCCAGCACCTTAGTTCAGCCCCTGATCACCTGTTACCTAGACTTTTTGTAATTGGTCTTCCTGCCTCTAGTCTCTCCTATTCTCAATCTGTCTTACATGCAGTAGCCAAAATGATCAATCTAAGGCCCTTGAAAGAAGCTAAGGAAGCCAAGAGGTAGCAATGAAGATGGAGAACAGAATATTCTAGTCTCCTCCAATGAGGGATAGTCAGTGAAAATGTCCAGAGTAGGGAAATGGAGCATTCTTTTTGGATAAACAGTTAGTGTTATTGGATTATATGGGGGGGGGTGTACATATATGCTCGTGTGGGTGCATGGGTAAGGGGTGAGGCTAGGGTAGGGATAAAGTACAGATAGAATGGAAAGGGGAGGGCAGAATACATACTACAATTGATCCTGATGTTGACCTGATCTAACTAAATTTGGGCCTTGCACTTCAGGAGCATCACTTTGACAGGTGTGTGGAAGATTGGCTGGAATGTGGAGGGATTTGCAGCAGGGGGTTTCTCTGTCAACAGCAGACTATCGCAGTAGTCTAGATATGACATGATAAAGGCCTTCACCAGGGTGATGGCAATGTCAGAGTACAGAAAGAGATGAAAGGAAGTAAAATCAGCAGGACATGACAGCTGATTGGATATAGGGAGGGCGAGAGTGTAAGCCTAAGTGACTATAAAGATGGTGGCAGCTCAAAAGTAATAGGAAAGTTAGGAACAAAGGAGGATTGGGAGACTGGGAGGGGGTGGAGAAGACAATGAGTTTCCTTTTAGTTTAAGAAGATAGTTAGAGATATCCAACAGATACTTGGAGATGACAGTCTGGAAGTGAGCTGAGAGGTTGGCTCTGGATAAGGACATTGGAGAATCATTGGCATAGAGATGATAATTGAATCCATGAAAGTTAATGAGATCACCAAGTGAAATGGTATAAGGGAAGAAAAGAAGAGGGCTCAGGACAGAGCTCTGGGGGATACGCAGAATTAGAAGGCATGACACGAAGGAAAACCTATCAGAGAAGGAGTTTGGACAAGTGAGATGAAAATAAGGAGAGAGTAATGTCTTGGAAACCCAGAGAAGCAAGCATCAGGGAGAAGCATGAATAGTGATAGAGATGATGATTGAGAAAGGTCTTTAGATATGGCAAATAGATTCTTCCTATCTTTGGAGAGAGTATTTGAAATGATAAGGTTGGAAGTAAAACTATAGGAAGTTAAGTAGAGAGTGAGAAGAGAAGAAATAGGAGCTCCTATTGTAGGTAGCCTTCTGAAGCAGTATAGCCCCCAAAAGGAGAAGAGGCATGGGATAATAGGGAGCGGTGATGGATGGATCAAGTAAAGGCTGTTTTCAAGATGGAGGGAACAGCGACATGTTTATAGGGAAGAAGCCAATAGGCAGGGAGAAAGTGAAGTTTTGTGAGAGAGTGGGGATGATATAAGAAACATTCTAATGAAGAAGAAATGGGACCACTTGTAGATGTTTTGCTTTATTTTTAAAGAATATTTTCTCAGAACCCCCAACTTTCTTATAGGATTTATTCACCTTCTTTTCCAAAACCTAATATAAAACTTATCTTTCCATGCTCCTGGTTTGACCCTGGACAGGCATAGAAATGCAAAAGGAACCTCTGCTTGTTCCAATACATCATCTGACCTCTCTTGGAAGCTAGTTCCCATTGGTTCTTTCCTCCTTTTTTCTCTCTGTTACCAAAGGGAATTCATTCCATCAGTGGTCCCAAGGACCAACCACTACTCTATAGGACACAGGCCTTTGTCAAACTTGATTCTGAGACAAGGTTAAGGGGAGAGAATAAGAGTGACTTCCAATAAATTATTTCTCTCCACCCTCTTCCAATGCCCCCCTTAAAAGAGCACTAAGAAAACTAGTCCAAGGTACTGTTAAAATAATTTTTGACTTGTCTCTGTGGTTAGCACAGGCCAATGAGTTTTTGCTTGAAGGTTCCTCTATTTCAATGCTTTGATCCCTTATTTTCTTAATTTGAGGCTTCTGGTTAGAATGGTATTTAGTTTGAAAAAATTCACTTTATGTTGTTCATAAATCCTTCCTAATTTTCATTCCCAGACTCATTTTTCATCTATAGTTCATTTCAACCTTTAAGCCCTCTCCAAAGTAATCTTAACATACAGAGGCCAAGAAGCAAGTGAGCTTAGATCCTCTTCCCAGACTAGCTAGCCTGTATGTTAAATTCCTCTCTGTCTGGTCAGGGGGAAAAAGGAGAGAATAAAAACCATGGAAAAACCCCAATCTGTCTATGTCCTTTCACCTTATTCATTTCATCTAGTAAAATCACTCTAAGAAGGGTGGCTAGAGCCCTTCAGTTGTAGTGGGAGGAACTGTGGTCAGGTGATACCTAGGGCTTACAACCCAGGGTTGGGGCTGATCAGTCATGTGGCCCAAAGAACCCTGCGATGTGATGGCCTCATGGGTCATATCCAAGGAATCCTAGTGAATGATTATACATTGAGTTCTACAGTAGAATGGAAGCTTCTTGAGGACAGGGACTGTTTTGCAATTCATCTTTGTATCCTTAGGGCCCAGCACAGTGCCTTGCACATAGTAGGTGCACACTGGATTAGATTAGATCAAGGGATAGTGACAAAATACCATCTTTCCAAGGAAATCTGCTTTCATTCTGATGTGTGCGCATCCCATATACACAGCCAGAATCTCCTGGTGAGAAGTATGAAAGAAGCCAGAGGTGATAACTGCTGCCTTCAGATTCCATTTCAAAAGGGCTTTAACAAAAGGCAAAACTAGGAGCCAAGGACTGAAAGAGGGACACAGAAGTCCAAGTGATATACCAGTGGATGTGGATGGCCCAAGAAGTAATGAGCTTTTCATCCCTTGAAGAGCTCCTAATAGAGGCTAGGCCCAGAGGAGTGGTATCACATTCCCAGAGAAAGACAGACATGCCTATGGGCTGAATACTGCCACAGAAAACCATAATCCACATTACCTAACGTGTTCTCGGCACCCCTGTGCAGAGTTTGATCGCTCTGCTCTCGACAATCTAGAGAGTTCCTTCTAACATTAAAATGTTCATTCGCTGACTGTGTGAGAGAGCGTCTGCCTAATGGTCAGGGAGAGATGGTGCTCCAAATAAAAGCATTCTTGATGATATAACATCTGTACAGCCCTTTAAAGTTTGCGGAACTCTTAACCGGCGTGCGCTCGCTTGAGTCTGGGCAAAGGTTTGCGAGATGGAGGCTCTGTCATTCACGCTTCCAAAGGAGGAAAATGAAGCTGGGACAGATGACATGAATTCCCCTCCCCACTGCTAGGAAGAGGTGGAGAGGCAGGAGTTCCACTGCAGCACTCTAGCCACTGCGCCACCTAGCGATAGGTCAAGACTTCCAGGTGCAAATGATTCACCACAACAAATGAGTTTACCAAAGGAACTGATTGCTCTGAGAGGCCTTGGAAAGACTCATAAAATGAGCTCAGTCCCAGAGCAATTCCTCCTTTTAAGACAGCCAGAGCTCCAGAAGCCCAAGAAAAACTGCTCTGGACTCATGCTAGGCACTAATTACTACCACTGGCTCTCAGCCCTACCTCCAAACACAGAGAGCATGTTTTTCAAACTGATCTGAAGAAAAACTCTGAGTTGTCCTTACCCCAGCTCCAAAGCCTTGGGATTGGTTCCAGCTTCAGGAAGAAATATGTGAGCAGCTTCTGAGGTGTGCCAGGACTTTGCTGCAGAATCAACAAGGCATTCAGGGCCCGCGAGACCTTCCTGGAGCCCTCAGCCTGTGCCCCATCAGCAGTCACGCTACAATTGCACGGAGGCTTCACTCAACTGCAAGCAACTATTCCAAAGGGTATGAGGAGAGCGCTGAGTGCTGGCCGGAGGAGGGCTCTTGTGTGGTTCTAAGACCTTATTCCATTCCCTTCCAATGGTATATGAAGAGCAGAACTGATATCACGACACCTTCCTAAAAGGGGGCATTCAGTGCCAGAGACCACACTGACAACACAGCATCGTCATACTAAGAACATTGCTTGCTCTTTAAATGACAGCCAAACTGGCTGAGGTAAAGCTGAATCCAAGGGGGCCAATTTTCTTTTCGTTAGAGTTAAAGAAATTCTTGAACATGGAATCACAACGCAATGACTTTAACATTTAATTTAGGACAAAATCATGATGGAAAAGCCATCAGTGAATGGAAAGCAATATATAGCCTTTCCCTGGGACCCAAGACTTGTCTGTGAGAGAGCATTGCGATAAGGATCCCCAGAGCTTATGTGGGGAATATAAAAAGAACCACATAGCTCACAGGAAACATACTGAGTTATAATTTACTGATACACAAAAGGGAAATAGAACCTGTGCCAAGTCAAGACAGTAAGCATGTATCAAGTGCTTACTATGTGCCAGGCACTGTTAATCACTAGGGATACAGAAAAAGACAAAAACAGTGCCTGCCTTCAAGAAACTCCCATTCTAATGGGATAGAAAACACACACACACACACATACACATACACACAACTAGGTACACGTCATTGTTATTTAGTCATTCAGTCATCTGTGACCTGATGACCCAATGGACCATGGCATGCCAGGCCCTTCTGTCCTCCCCTTTCTCCCAAAATCTGACCAAGCTCATGTTCAGTGCTTCCATGACACTATCGATCCATCTCATTCTCCACCATCCCCTTCTCCTTTCACCTTTAATCTTCCTCAACATCAGGGTCTTTTCCAATGGCCCTGGCTTCTCATTATGTCCCAGACATATTTTCATTTTCAGTATTTGGCCTTCTGGCGAATAGTCTGAATTAATTTCGTGAAGTATTCACTGATTTGATGTCCTTGCTATCCAAGGGACTCTCAAAAGTCTTCCCCAGCACCACAATTTGAAAGCATTGATTCTGTGGTGCTTAACTTTTCTTATACTCTGAACTCTCACAACCATACACTGCTACTGGAAAAGCCATAGCTTTGACTATAAGGGCCTGGTTGGAAAGGCGGTAGCTCTTCTTTTTGGTACGCTGGCCACATTTGCCATGGCTTTTCTTCCAAGGAGCAAGTGTCTTCTAATTTCATGACTGCAGTTGCCATCTAAAGTAATCTTTGAGCCCAAAGATATAAAATCTAACACTGCTTCCATTTCTTCTCCTTCTCATTGCCAAGAAGTGATGGAACCAGTTGCCAAGAGATTGGTTTTTGTGGTCAGTTTTAAGCCAGCTTTTACACTCTCCTCCTTCACCTTCATCAAGAGGCTTCTTAATACTTTACATTTGTATCCATACAAAATTAGAAGTGGATCTAGATAGAAGGTATTAAGTAGCATTGACGGGGAAGGAAAAGACCTTCGATAGAAGGTAGGATTTGAGATGGGGCTTCCATAAAGCCAAGGAAGGAAGAAGGTAGAGATGAGTCTGTAACACAGCCACCTGAGACCTTTGTATCCATTCAGTACATGACACAGCATAGAGGAATTCAGTTCTGTTAGGCCTGTCAACTGATCCAAAAGACTCCTAAAGTTGGAGTTTAAACCGGTATACTGTATAAGCAGTGGTACTCTAATGGGCAAGTAGCTAGGGAGAGCTGCAGTAGACAGAGTGCAGGGCCTGGAGGCAGGAATATCTGAGTTCAAATTTAACCTGAGACACTTACTAGCTATGTGATCCTAGGCAAGCCATTTAATTTTATTTGTTTCAGCTTATCTATGTGTAAAATGAGCTGGCAGACCACTCCAGTACCTTTACCAAGAAAACCCACAAATGAGGTTATGAAGAGTCAGACACAAATTAAGGGACTGAACAACAGAGCCCTCAAAATGGCTATTTGACAAAACCTCAAGTGGTATCACGAGTCAGACATGACTGAAATGACTGAACAACAGCAACAACAACTCTAATGGGCATTAGACCTGAATATGGAATCCCGCCAGCACTTGGGGTTCAATGTGGGGACTAATATTAGGTTTATGCTGCCATCTCAGTCCAACCTCCACCAATAAACCAAATAGAAAGCACAAATCAGAGAGCAAAGTTTCTAATTGGAACCAAACTCCTTGCAAGGTGAGCAAATGAAAGACAAACATATTTCAGCATTCATTCTTAGCTCAGTAGAACCACATCTTTGACCAAAAAAATGTTTTTATAGAATTAGAAAAAATTATAACAAAATTCATCTAGAAGAACAAAAGATCAAGAATATCAAGGGAAATGATGAAAAAATGTAAAGGATGGAAGTCTAGCAGTACCAGATCTTAAGCTGTCCTATAAAGCAGTGGTCATCAAAACAATAAGGTACTGGCTAAGAGATAGAGGGGTGGATCAATGGAATAGAGTTGGGGTAAATGTCCTCAGCAAGCTGGTATTCAATTAACCCAAAGACCCCAGCTTTTGAGACAAGACCCACTATTTGACAAAAACTGCTGGGAAAATTTGGAAGACACTATGGAAGAGGTTAGGTTTAGATTGACATCTCACACCCTACATCAAGATAAACTCAGAATGGGTGAACGACTAGAATATAAAGAAGGAAACTATAAGTAAATTAAGTGAACACAGAATAATATACTTGTCAGATCTTTGGGAGAGGAAATAATGTAAGACCAAGCAAGAGATATAGAATACTACAAGATGTAAAATGAATAATTTTGATTATATTAAATTTAAAAGGTTTGTACAAACAAAACCAATGCAACCAAAATTAGAAAGGAAGCAACAATCTGGGGGAAATTTTTCAAAACAAAAATCTCTGACAAAAGTCTGATTTCTCAAATGTATAAGGAACTACATCAAATATACAAGAAATCAAGCTATTCCCCAACTGACAAATGATCAAGGTATATGAAAAGGCAGTTTTCAGATAAATAAATCAAAACTATCAATAAGCACATGAAAAAGTGTTCTAAATCTCTCCTGATTAGAGAAAAGCAAATCAAAACAACTCTGAGGTACCACCTCACACACAGAAGATTAGCCAATATGACAGTAAAGGAAAATAATAATTGTTGGAGGGGACATGGAAAAATTGGCACACTAATGCACTGCTGGTGAACTGATCCATCCATTCTGGAAGGCAATTTGGAATTATGCCCAAAGGGCTTTAAAAGAATGCATGCCCACCCAGCAACACCACTGCTAGGTTTGTACCCCAAAGAGATAATAAGGAAAAAGACTTATACAAGAATATTACTAGCTGCGCTCTTTGTGGCGGCAAAAAATTGGAAAACAGGGAGTGTCCCTCGATTGGGGAATGGCTGAAAAAATTGTGGTATATGGTGGTGATGGAATACTATTTTGCTATAAGGAATGAAGAACTGCTTGATTTCTATATGAACTTTAAAGGACTCCATGAACTGATACAGAGTAAAAGGAGCAGAACTAGGAGAACAATGTACACAGAAACTAAAACACTGTGAAATGATCAATTGTAACTGACTTTGCTACCAGTAGCAATGCAATGAGCCAGGACAATCCGAAGGGACTTATGAGAAAAAAATCTATCCACATTGAGGGAAAGAACTGTGGGAATAGAAATGCAGAAGAAAAACTTATGAGTTTATATGGGAGCATGATTTGGGATTTTGGTTTTAAAAGATTATTGCAAAAATGAATAATATGGAAATAGGTATCAACTGATAACAAATGTATAACCCAGTAGAATTGCCTGTCAGCTCGAGGAGGAGGGAGGGAAGAAGGAGGGAGAGAAAATTAAACATGTAACCATGGAAAAATATTTAAAAATTTTTTGAAAGTACCACATCTTTGAATTCCAAATAGTAGCTTTAGGAGTTCATGGAACTTGTATGGCCTTGGTCAAGTTCTTTCTCTGGGAGAGACTGCCCTTAGAACACTAGATCTAAGATACTGTGAAAACAACTTCTCCAAGACAACTCACAGCCCCAATATTATAGGCAAGGGTTCAGTCTCTCACTCCAGCTGGAAGATACTTCTGGAAGGTCCTGGCCAGATCTACTAGTCAGAGTGACCAGAGCTTTGCTCCAGGGTAATAACATCTAGGAATCCCCTTCCTTTCCATGGTGATCCATCATCTCTGTGTTTCAACATTGTGGAATAACAGTTTTTAGTCCAACTCATATCTGAAAAAAATTCTCCTCTATCTCATACCTAAGAAATTATCATTCTGAATTATGTCAGCCAGACTTTCAAAGAAGGAAAACCAATTCCCTCCTGAGGCAATCGAGTTCACTTTAGGATACCTCTAACCAGCGGTTCTCAACCTCTCAATTTGTAGCAATGAGAATACATAATGCATATCAGGTATTTACATTCTGAATCATAACTGTAGCAAAATTACAGTTTTGAAGTAGCCACCAAAATAATGTTTTGGTTTGGGGTCAGCGCAACATGAGGAACTGTATTGTGGGGTCACGGCATTAGAAAGGTTGAGAACCTTTCTAATCAAACCTAATCAAAGGTGTGTTGGCAAATATTAACAACCAACTCCATGAGAAAAAAATGGATATACAACACACTTTTAAGGTTAATCTGC
This sequence comes from Monodelphis domestica, assembly GCF_027887165.1. Lineage (NCBI taxonomy): Eukaryota > Metazoa > Chordata > Mammalia > Didelphimorphia > Didelphidae > Monodelphis > Monodelphis domestica. Next base: position 8,395,803 of record NC_077235.1, read on the forward strand.
ATTTCCCCCATTTTTTTCTTAAGTCACAAAACCAACAACCAAGCTCCGATTTATAAAATTTGGTGATTTTCAAGGTAGAGATGCTCATGATAAACATTCAACGAGCAGCTCTCTGGAGCCAGTTTGAGCTGGCACCAGCATCACCCTGCTTCTAACCCATAGGAAGCTTTTCTTTACCTTGAGCCAACATTTCCTTCTCTGTTCACAACTTCTTCCCTTCTTTTTATTTGCTAAGGTCCCCATTAGACCAACTTCCCTGCCCAGCACTGAGTCACAATCTCCCTGTACTCCACAGTTCTATCATTATTTCCCCCAGCAGCGACTGAGCCTATTGCATTTTCAGAGTGCACAGGGTCTCAGCCTCCACCACATCCCCTCTACTGGATTTGTCCCAAAGGCCAGAATGCCTAGCCATGGCTCTGGTCCAAGTAGCCAATGGCATAAAAATCTGTTGCAACATTCTCTCTGTACCAGACAATCAGGGACAACCAGCTCTCCAAAGGAATCGAGATTCTATTGGCACTCTCAAATTCTGGGACAGCAGGGAAGTCTCATTGGCTCTTTGATGCCTGTCAGCAGCCCTGGTTTAGCCTCTGTAGCTCCTCTGCTCTCTCTGCATACTCTAATCACTGCCAAGGAGGCTGTCCAGATGCTGTGAGCATTGCTCCAGAAGGCCTCATGGGCCCAGGCCTCTGGGCAGAGGCAGCCTTGACTCCTCCAGTTGCCTGTGGGGACAAAACTTCTATTCCTGCTCTCACCTCTCTGGTGGTGGTACCACTCCTTCCCATAAAAGTGTGCAGTGAACCCTCTATAGAGAAAGGGGATGGGAAGAAAGGGAGCTGCAAAGAGTCCATCTGTTCTCCCAACTACAATCCAAGGCAAGCTGGAACCTTTTCCAGATGTGGCACTCTAGGGCCAGCAGAGATGAGATAGGCCGACACATGGATATATGGATAATAGATAGATGACAGAAGGACAAACAGCTGATAGTTGACAGAAAGATAGACACAGCTAGAAGGTCCTTTTTTGGTAACAATCAATATACTATGTTTTGTTATAATGTCCTTTGTACAATTAATGGTTCTCAGGATTACTTCTAAAGCAATTTTGTATCCTAGTGGAGGTACAAAATAAGCAATCCTGACATTGTATTTAGGATGGCAACAAAGGATAAACGACAGTACAAGCATTTTGTTTTGTGAAAGGAGGATAAAAAGGAAAAGGAAGGAGTTTATCAAAGAGCTACTCACAATACCTTGGGACTTAGTTTACAAAGACTTGAAAACTCTTCCCAAACAGCATTAGGTGGCTGAACAAACACCATTTTGAAAAGCTGTTTCCCTCCAAGAGTGGAAATGTGCTAAGAGGTAGAAGGCATTTGGTGATCAGTTTATTAATCAATCTCTCATGTTACAAGGGAACAGATTAAATGGCTTCAATGCTCAAGATCTAGATAATGGTCAATAATCTAGATAAGATCACAAGGCTGGGGGCTATCTACTCCAACTGAGGCACAGGCAGGTTAAGTGTCTTGTACAACTCTTCACAAGGTACGAAGTGAAAGAGGCAGGACCTAAACCAAGCCCTCCGACTCCAAATTCAGTGCTCTTTCCACTGTAAGGGGACAGCCAAGTGGTATAGTGGATAGAGTGCACAGTCTGCAGTCAGGAAGACTCATCTTCATGAGTTCAAATCTGGCCTCATACATATGTAGAATGATCATTTATTATGGGCTTACTATGTACCAGGAACTGTTTTAAACAATGGGGATACAAATATAAGTAAAACAGTCCCTACCTTCAAGGAACCACCATTCTAATAGGAAATGACAGACAAGAGATAAAAAATAGTGAAAATGGTTAGAAATGGGGCATGGAAATAGCCTGGAATGTGGTAGGACATGGGTCAGGACAAGAAAAAGTCAAAGCTGGCTTCTTAGAGCCCAAGATGTTTCTAAGGGTGAAATTTACCAACCTGGAGTAAGCTAGAACTGGATAGCTTGGTACAATTCTTTTGGAGCTCAGTGTTTATGCCTATGGATTCTTCAATTGTTCCTGGCATTTCTGTCTGGTGACATGGCATACCTGAATCCATTGGGGGGGGTGTCTATTCTAGCTCAGACCCTTTAAGTTGATTCTTACCAAATGTGACGGCCCCCTTGGATCCTCCTGTTACCACACTGATAGAATGCAGGATCTGGTAAATCCTGCCTAGCTAAGGAACCAACTATTCAATGATGTCATCTCCCTCATCAAAGACTAGCTCAGCTAAGGGGAAAGAGGCATATCACCAGGCGTATCACCAGTTTGGCAGCAACTGGATAAAGTTGTCAGGCACTGCCACTCTGGATAAAAAAATAAAAGCCTTTTGCTCATTGAGATGACATCCAGAAGCTAATAACTGTTCAGTCTGAGGCAGAGATGACCCTAGGGATAGAAGTGCATTGATCACTCTTCCCAATATGGCTACCCCAGAAGGGGAAAATACATCCTCAAATGTGGAAGCTATGGCCACTAGAAGGAGGGAGGGGCAAGTCTAATCATTTTCCTTTGGCAATGGAAGGTGAGGAATGGCAAGTGGGAAACAGCAGAATGGCATCGAGTGCTTTGTCTAATTGTGTACTTGAGTCTCCCTCAGGTCTTCCTGTGGCCAGATTTGGTCAAGTCACCAAGCCTCAGCTCCCAGCTCCCTGCAGCAGCATGAATCACCACCCCTCAGCCCTGCATAGAGCTTAAGAGATCTCTGATAATGCAAAGCCACTCTACTCTCAAATATCCATGGAACAGTGCCTAGCGAGAACAACACCAAGCAGAAAGGACTCAGCACAGATGCTTATCTGCCCAGGCACTTGGAGCAGCCACTAAAACTCAACTGCCACCTTTACAGAATTCCCAAATAGCAGGGCTTTGTACAAAGTGTACAACTCCTCTGAATCCTTTGGATGGTGCTGCAGAAGGAAGTCGCTAAACCTGATTGACCAATTGACAATTGACATTTGAAAATTACATATTTTGCTGAACATGATTGTTATTAAAAGCAATTTTGGGTTCTCTTTTTCCCCACAATGCACAAACAGTCCATTCAGGAGTAATCATCCCCAAGAAGGAAAAGAAATAAAACAATTCCAGTAGTAATCAAAGTACTTTTTTCACAGAGAAGGAAAAAAATTGAGTTTTCTGATTTCTACTCAACTCTAAGGGCTCAACAAAATTTCCAAAATTTTAAAGAAAGATAAACATATGACAATAATGACGTTCAATCATCACTAAATCACCCCAAGGAGAAAATGGCTCAAGGAAACAGTACAAAGAAGGCTGGCCTGGGAGAAGAGGGCATGGATTCTACTCCCAGCTCTACCATTAACTCACAATGAAATCTTAGGCAAAGTGTATTATGTCCCCTCTACAGATCTTGGTCTCCGACTCTGTCATAGGAGTGGATGGACCCATTCTATGGGTCTATATCACTTTCAGGCAACCAACTGGACTTTTGTAAGTGATCTCTCAAGTGATTGTAGCCAGGCAGCTAAGAGATCTGGAAATTTGGCTGCTATATTTTTCATCTAGGGCAGTGATGGCAAACCTTTTAGAGACTGAGTGTTCAAATTGCAACCCTCACACTGCATGTGAGCTGCCCCCTTACCCAGACAGGGGAGGGAGGAAGTACTCCCATTGGGCTTCTGGGCAGAGAGGTGAGTCATGTAAGAAATGTCCTCAGGCATGGTGGAAAGGAGGAAGGGAGCAGCCCCCTCTCGCATTCATACCATAGGTTTGCCAACATCGATCTAGGGGGTAGGACCAGTGAATAGAGTATCAGGCCTAAAGTCAGGAACTCATCTTCCTAAATTGAAATCTAGCCTCAGACACTTAATAACTCTGTGACCTTGGCCAAGTCACTTAACCCTGTCAGCCTCAGTTAACTCATCTGTCAAAGTGAAGCTTACCTGGACTCTGTATTAAGTTAAGCAATTAAGTCAAAGAATAAACCAGGTGTAAACAAGAAAACAAAAAGAACATAAAAAAATATTTGTCCTATGGGATGACTCTCTGGAAAGAGGTGGGGGAAGGGTACTGAGAAAAATTTTGTTGATATAAATTTATTTAAATCAACAAAAACATTTTATGACAAAATAAGAAAAAAGTCAATAAGCATTTCTTCAATTGGTACTATGTGCTAGGAACTTTGCTAAGTGCTATTTCCCACCCCAGTCTCTATACCCCATCCCAGAAAAACTGAGAATATAAAAGAAATGACCAATACAGAGAACAAATTAGTGAAATAAACTGATATCAGAAGGTGAAACTAAACATTAATGAACTGCCAAATAAAAAAGACACCAGGACCAGAGATTCACAAGTGAAGCCTGCCAAACAATGCAAAAAAAAATGATCACTGTACTACATAAACTACGTCAGCAGAGAGATAGCATCTTTCCAACTCTTTCTTTGAGGTAAATATTGTCCTAAACTCATGTGTGGTAAGGATAAGAAAGAGAAAGAAAACTCTTAGGTGATCATTTCCATTTTATCTTGCATATAGCTTATTTGTACATAGCTGTTTGAATGTTATGGGGAGGGGACATAAGACTGTGAGTTCCTTGAGAAAAGGGCCTGTATTTTGCCTTTCTTCATATTTTCAGGGCATAGCACAGTGCTTAGAACATAGTAGGTGCTTAAAAATGTTTCTTTACTGGATGGTAGCATCATTGATTAATGTCTATTCAAAAAGTTAAATAGAATATTAGCAAACAGAATACCACCATTTACAAAAAATTTCATTAAGATCAAGTAGAATTGTAATTTGGAACTATGTGCAAAGGGCTTTAAATGAATGCCTGCCCTTTGATCCAGTCACAGCACTGCTGGATTTGTACCCCAAAGAGAAAATAAAGAAAAAGACTTGTACAAGAATATTCATAGCTGCTCTCTTTATGGTGACAAAAAATTGGAAAATGAGGGTGTGTCCATAGATTGGGGAATGGCTGAACACATTGTGGTATATGCTGGTGATGGAATACTACTGTGCTCCAAGGAATAATGAATTGGAGGAATTCCATGTGAGCTGGAAGGACCTCCAGGAATTGATGCAGAGTGAAAAGAGCAGAACCAGGAGAACATTGTACACAGAGACGGATACACTGTGGTACAATGGAATGGAATGGACTTCTCCATTAGTAGCAGTGCAGTGATCCTGAACAAGCTGGAGGGATCTATGAGAAAGAACACAATCCACATCCAGAGGAAGAACTGTGGGAGCAGAAACAGAAGAAAAACAACTGCCTGATTACATGGGTCGAGGGGATATGATTGGGGATGTGACTCTAAATGAACATCCTAATGCAAAAACCAAGAACATGGAAATGGGTTCTGAACAAGGACACATGTAATACCCAGTAGAATTGCGCGTTGGCTATGGGAGGGGGAAGCGGAGGGAAGGGAGGGATAAAAAATGATTTTTGTTACCAAGGAATAATGTTTGAAATTGACCAAATTAAAAAAAAAACTCTGAGTTCCCAATTCACTCCCTCCCTTGAGAAGACAAGCAGCTTGATTTGATATAGATTATACATGTGAAGTCACACAAACTATATTTTCATATTAGTCATGTTGCCAAAAATGTAGACAAAATCCCAGAAAAATAAAGTCAAAAAGCCTGCTTCAGTTTTCATTCAGTGTTCATCCGTAATGACAGTAAGTAACAAAGGAATGAGTCCAGTATGAATCAAGATGGCAGCCAGTAGTATGGATCCTGGTTCCCAATGGACTTTTGAGCCTCTTTCATATAGCAGGAGAGAGAGTCACACCCACTCTCCTTAATTACTTCCCTTTCCATGTTGGCACAGCAGCCAGCCTAGTGAACATTTGCTTCTCATCACAGCAGCTAAGTGTACCCAGAAGCCTACGGGCATCTTGAAACCCTGGTTTCTTGACATAGAAACAGCATGCACACTGAAGTCCCTAGCTGCTCTGAGTAGCAACTACATTGAGATTACTATCACCTCTCTTCCTAGTTAACACCTATCCACCTGACAGAAGACATCCTAAGAATATTGTGACCTAAAACACTCAGCAGTGGGCAGCAGCTCCACCTGTACTGGATCTACAGGGAAACTAAAGTGTAATCTAAAAGTTTCCATTGAGGAAATTAATCTAGATTAAAAGCAAAACAAGGGAGTCCTTGCCCCTAGTTACATAAAACATTAAGGTTCAAGACCATCTCTCCAATTGTCCCTTGATGCCTACTCTCACAACCCCCATTCATCTAGGCCCACAATACCTCACACCTGAATTTCCACAGGTCTTCTCAGTGGTCCCTCTCCCTCTGGTAACTTCCCTCCAATTCCTTCTACATACAACTTTTTCAATAGCAAAATAATAAAACTAAACACAAAACAACTTCCTCAGGTTCCATTCTATTCTTCATCATAATTCTCTTCCTACCACCTTCTGACCTTAGAATAAGGGAAATTAAGACAGTATGCCAGGCTGAAGGGAGAAGACATGTAAGCAACAAAAACCTAGACAATAAGTTTCCCTTCCCTGTAAAATGCAAGTTTTGGCCTTTGCTTGACTCCCTTCCTTATATATAGCCCAAATCAACACTGTTGACAGTGAGAACAACTATTTGGTTTTCCCCAAACAGTCTGAAAAACAAAAATCATGGGGAGACATAGAAAAGTCCCTGGGCCACAGGCCTCTCCATCAAAGAGGGTCAGGGAAGCCAAACACTAGTCCAGGAAGAGAAGAGGATGCAAAGAGGTTTCAAAAGGCACAGGGAACCTCAAAGGACAACGTAATTTTGGTAGAGCTAAAGAAGACAAGGAGGAAGAGGGTCATGTACCAACAAACACCGTGTCTTTACAAAGCCTTTGAGAAGGTATCCTTGGAAATAGAAGAAGGAAAGAAACAAGATTTTATGAGCAACTTTCCCTAGCAGACCACATCACCAGTCGTGCAGTTGACTAAACAATTTAGAGCACTGGTTCCTAACCTGTGGACTATGACAGCCCTGGGCTACAGCAGTTAGCACAATAGGTCTGCAAACTGGCGTGTGGACCAAAAGATGCCATTTTGTCCTTCTGCATATTCTTACTCTAAATACTAACTAGTAGAACTACTCTCATATGAAGATGGGGCCCTGACATTTTTGGCATTGAAAAAGGATCTCCATACTCAAAAAGGTTGGGAACTACTGATGCAAATAATTGGAATATTGTTACCATAATTATTTTCTATTGCTGTTTATAATTACACTCTCAAATAAATTTTAATATCTTCCCAAGGATTTTAGGTAAGTTTTAAAATTCTAATGAACTTCTTTGGATAAATGTTTATTTGTGTTTATGCAGTTCTGATTTATATTTTCAAGGATCCATCTCTTTTCTTTCTTTTTTTATTTGAAGTCAAAGTGTTACCCTCAATCACTCAATCAACAAGCATTTATTAAACTTTTCCAATGTGCAAGTATTACACTAGGTGCTGGGAATGTAAATAAAAAAGTAGACCTTCTAGCCAAGGAAGATAACACATACAAATATAGGTACAAATAAAACTGATACAAGCCACTTTGGGGTAGAAGGCACTAGAAGCTGAGAGGATTGAAAAAGGCTTCATGTAGGAGGTGATGCTCGAACTGAGGTTTGAGGGAAACTAGGGATTTGGAGAGATGGAGGTCAGGAAGAAGTCTATTCCAGACAAAGGGGAGAGTCAGTACAAAGGCACAGAGGTGGGAAATGGAGTGCTGGGAACACGGATCAGCAAGAAAGCCAGTTTGTATAAACCACATTATGGGTGGAGGAAGGGAAGAAGAGAGACATTACGTACAAAAAGGCTGGAAAGGTAATTCATGGTCAGGCTGTGAAGGGTTTAAAATGCCATAGAGAAGAGCTTATCTTTTATCTTAAAGGTAATATGAAGCTATTGGAGGTTTTTGAGTAGGAGAGTGACAAGATCATACTGAACTTCAGCAAACTCTGTTTGCCAAATGTGAGAAGGAAGAATGGGAGGGAGTGATAAATCTGGAGAGAGTGAACTTCTAGTGAGGAGAGCTTGCTGAGCGATGGGGGGGGGGGGGAGAGAGAGAGAGAGAGAGAGAGAGAGAGAGAGAGAGAGAGAGAGAGAGAGAGAGAGAGAGAGAGAGAGAGAGAGAGAGAGAGAGAGAGAGAGAGAGAGAGAGAGAGAGAGAGAGAGAGAGAGAGAGAGAGAGAGAGAGAGAGAGAGAGAAGGAAAATGGCAAGGGAGAGCGAAGAAGATTCCAAATTCCTTGTCAGGACCTGCTCTGTCAAGGGGCATGAAAGAAGGGACAACCAGCACTGGAAAGAATGGCCAGAAATCGAGCACTGCTTTTCTTTTTCAGAAGAGGAAACAGAAGTTCAGTGTGGTTATGCCTTTCCCAACATGAATAAGTAGCCCTAATATCCTAACCTAGTAAAGCAGTAGCAGCAGCAGCAGAAAGAATTGGTTTGGAGTATTAAAGATATTTAAACATGATACCTAATTTCATCTCAGCCCTTAATTCTTAATTTTGCCCCAAATTGTTTGTCCCATGTAAATGCATCATGTTTTAACATTTATGCTCAGCTGCTTTAATAGTGTTTCTAATACAACAGGAACGGCGTGCTATGACATTTGACCCTGTCATCCACACCTACTTGGACCCAAGCTATTCAGACAAAGAGACCATAGGCAAGGCACCAACACTCCCATCTGTATCCGGATTACACTCAATGAAGGCCATGATATTAATGGGGCAAACACAAGTCTATAGAGCAATGGAAAAATTGGCAGGCTTTAAAGGTATCTAATTGCTTTGTGTTAGAAATAGTGTTTTTTTAATTTTAAATTAATTTATTTAGTCAATTTAGAACATTATTTCTTGATTACAAGAATCATATTTTTCCCTCCCTCCCCTCCACCCACCCCTTCCATAGCCAACGCGCAATTCTACTGGGTATTACTTGTGTCTTTGATCAAAACCTATTTCCATGTTGTTGATGTTTGCATTAGGATGTTCATTTAGAGTCTATATCCCCAGCCATATCCCCTTGACCCATATAATCATGTTGTTTTACTTCTGTGTTTTTACTCCCACAGTTTTTCCTCTGAATGTGGATCATGTTCTTTCTCGTATATCCCTCCAAGTTGTTCAGGATCACTGCATTGCTACTAATGGAGAAGTCCATTACATTCGATTGTGCCACAGTGTATCAGTCTCTGTGTACATGTTCTCCTGGTTCTGCTCCTCTCGCTCTGCATCACTTCCTGGAGGTCCTTCCAGTTCACATGGAATCCCTCCAGTTCATCATTCCTTTGAGCACAATATTATTCTATCACCAACAGACACCACAGTTTGTTCAGTCATTCCCCAATTGAAGGGCATCCCCTCATTTTCCATTTTTGCCACCTCAAAGAGCGCAGCTATGAATATTCTTGTACAAGTCTTTTTCCTTATTATCTCTTTGGGGTACACACCCAGCAGTGCTATAGCTGGATCAAAGGGCAGACAGTCTTTTGGGCATAGTTCCAAATTGCCCTCCAGAATGGTTGGATCAGTTCACAACCCCACCAGCAATGCATGAAGGTCCTGACTTTGCCACACCCACTCCAGCATTCATCAATTTCCTTTGCTGTCATGTTAGCTTAGCCAATCTGCTAGGTGTGAGGTGATACCTCAGAGTTGTTTTGATTGGCATCTCTCTGATTATAAGAGATTTAGAACACTTGTTCATGTGCTTATTAATGGTTTTGATTTTTTTGACTGAAAATTGCCGATTCATGTCCCTTGCCCGAAATGGTGCCTTTTTGCATCATCACTGAGGCTGCTAATGGCACAAGTGGGAAGGACTGCCATGTTGCCTTTGTCTTTCCTCTATTCACTGCTGGATGGTGGATCTGCCACTGACAAATGGACCCACTCATTGAATCTCATATTTTTGGTGTTAAAACATGATTTAAGACATATCAATTGGTAATTTCTAGCAAGAGGAAAAAACACTTTGAAGATTTGTTGCTAACTATCCCAAAAGAAATTCCCTTAGTGAGTAAATGATTCATCTTGCTTCTCTTTGTCCCTTGAATTACTGGCAGATCCATGTGATCCTTCAGCCTGGAGAATGTGGGATTGTGTGAGAAGTTAATCAGCCAGTGTGAATCACAAAATTTAAGAGATAGCAAGTGAACTTTCTCTCTCTATCCGGAGATAGAGAGATAGATCACTCACAATGCTAGGTCAAGATTAGCTAGAAAATAATTGGCAATATTTTAACTGATATCTGCAAGGTATTTTTTGTTGAATTTGAGTCTTCACTGTGAGCCGAGAGAAATGATGACCTTTAAATATCCTATTCATTTTCAGCCTGCAGTAGATGATTTTAGACCAATTAATTATAAGCATTATAAGTAAATGAGTTATTAGCATTCATGAATTCTAGAACAGCCAATTTGTTCCTGTTCCCAAAGCCTTGAAGAGGCTATTTTACAATTTCTTTGAGATGTAACCATAGGAACTAAGTGGTTGCCAACATAAACCTTTATAATTAATGGAGCTAAGTTTTCACCTTAGTGAGTCCTACTGCAATATATAAAGAAATGAGGAGATGCACCTCAGGACTAGTGTCTTGGAGAAAAGAAAAACAGGAGCCAAGATTTTGAGCTGGAAAGGAGTTTACACGTCATTCATCTAGTCTGGCACATCCATTTTATGGAGAAAGAAACTGAGGCCCAGACAAGGGAAGTGACTTGTCCAACAAGGTCATGCAGGTCATAAGTGGAAGAGATGGGATTCTAGTCAAGGCCCTCTGAACTCAAATCCAGGGCTCTTCTGGTGAGATCAAAGCAAAAGGCTGCCTGAACTGGCAGATGTGTTTACCTGAGCAACATTTGTTGCTCAGGCTCAGGCACTTACTGGGGCCAAGAGCACTCTAAGTAGGCCCTGGGGCAGATACCAAATTGATTCATGATCCAAGTCATATGCCACCATTTCCATGATGCTTTCTCTGCTCTACATTCTCTCTCTCTCTCATGCACCCTATGGAACTTCTTTATGCTTCTCACAGTCAAGCAGATCAATGTCTTTTGTCTTTTTCTAAGTCATACTGTCATCAGCTTCAAGCTGGAAAGGAACTGAGAGGTTAGCTAGAGCACTGCTTTTGTTTTACTTAAGGGAAAATTGACCAGAACCAGGAAAAAGATTTGCTTGAGGCCATGCCCCCCCCATAAGTGTCAAAGCCAGGATTTGAACCCATGTTCTCCACTTCCAAATCCAGGGTTCTTTTCACTGCACAAATTCCTCATGGGAAAGTGTAGTGGGTAGTAGATCAGACACTAAACTTGAACTCCAGAATACCTGAGTTCAAATCCTGCCATTGACAGACACCAACTCTGTAAACCCAAATCTATGGGGAAAAAATTAACCTCAGACATACCTCTGTTTCTTTCCAAAAATTGTGTTACCAAGAAGTACCAACCCGATAGAGGGGTTATGGGGATTCGGTGAGGTATGAAGTGCAAAGTACATATATGCTCCAGAAATGTCATCTACTTGTTCATATTATTGTCCCCATGATACTTAGCATACTATTTATTCTTGATGGCTGTTAAGTAAATGCCTATTTCCCCAGAGGGAAGAAAAAGGACATGCATTAACAAAAAAAGGGGATGATTAATAAACTAGTATGTCATTTAAAAATTATTTTCAAATCAACAAAACCTCCCCCAAAAAGCACAAAAGAGAAAGTCTTGAAAGCTAGAAGGAAAATGGATAAATTGAAAAAGAGAAGGATCACTGGACTGATAAAACTAAAAGCCAATTCCTCAAGTACACTTACAAAAATCAATAAACCTTTGGCTAACCTGATTAAAAAGAAGAGGGAGGGGGGAATCAAATTAAGAATATAAAAAATGAAAAAGCTAAAATCACAAGCAAGGGAGAATACCAAAAATTCTTGGAGCCTACTATACATAGTCACATGTCACCAAAATGAGAATGTGAAAGAAATAAAGAATTATCTATTTCTAGCTAGCTAACAAAATACCTAAATTAATAGAATACCAAATGGACATTTTAAACTATCTAGCTTTAAAAAATGGACATTGAACACATGAAGGAAATAGCAGAGGGAGAATCAAAACAGAACAACTCTGATCTGGATGGTTTTACAAGAAAACACTACCAAACTTTTCTTATAAGCCATCCATACTCCTCATGCCTAAACCAGGGAAGAATAAAAAAGAAGAAAGGGAACTGGAGACCAAATATCACAAATGAACAGTGATTTCCAATTTCTTTTTCATCATTACAAGAAAGACTACTGCAATATAGTCAAACCAAGGTGGATTTCCACCAGGGATGCCATGTTGGTTCAATGTTTAAAAACAACAACAACAACAACATGGAGAAGCAAGTGAGCATTTCAGTAAATGCAGAAAGAGCTTCTGTCATAGAATTAAGCTCATCAGTCAACAAGTATGTGTTAAGCCTCTATTAAGTGCTAGGCACTGTGCGTAGCACTGGGCATGCCAAGGAAAGCAAAAATATAGCCTTTGCCGTTGAGGAGCTCACATTCTAAAGGGGAAACAAGATGTACACCACTACAGTACATACAAAAACAGAGACAGTGTGAATGGGAGCTAATCTAGGGGGAAAGGCATTAGCAGGAAGAAGAGGGGAAAGGGTGGAATAGGAAAGACTTCGTATAGAAGATGAAATTTGAGTGGAATCTTGAAGCAAGCCAGAGAAGTCAGGAAACAGAAGTGAGAAGAGAAAAGGTTCCAGGCATCAGTGACAGCCCGCAGAAAAGCCCAGGGTCACAATGGCATGTATTTATCTTACAGATGTTACAAAACACAGGCTTTGAAGGATCATATTTAAATATGACCACAAGTGACTTCTAATCATTCTGGAAAGTAGTTTGAAACTATGTCAAGAAAGTGACTGAACTGACCAAACCTAAGACCCAGAAATCCCGCTGTTGAGTATATACTAAAATAAGAGGATTCAGTACTGCCCTTGAGGTGAGAAGGACCTGGGGCCACGTTTCCCCTCTGCTATCTATTTGCTATGTGACTCTAGGCAGGTCACCCAATTTTTCAATACCCCAGGAACCTTTACAAGCCCCTAAGGTGCCAAGAAGGTGCCAAAGAGGTTTTCCCTCACCAGGAGCTTCCCACACTGATGAAATCAGTAGTCTGGTCCCCCAAACCCTGAAACCAAAGTTAATGTCCACCAATTAGGGAATGGCCAAATTGTGGCATATGAATATAATGGAATATTGCTGTGTCATAAGAAACAATGAACATAAAAATACCGAGCAGAGAGAGATTGATATGAACTGATACAGAATGAAGTCAGCAGAACTACAATAACATATATGACGACCACAACCATATAAAAGGAAAACTACAACAACAAAAATCCAAAACTGAACATTGTATAATTACAATGAGCAGGCATAAACATGCAAATACATCCCTAGTCATCCACTGCAAACACTAAGGGAAATGGGTAAGAGACACTGAATATATTGCCAAACTTAATTGACAGGTTGTTTATCTTTATTGAATTGTGTTGTGTCTCTTTTTTTATTCTTTGTAATAAAGGATGACTCTCTGGGTGGGGCATATTGAAAAATGTAGGTGATAGAAAAACAAGAAGTAACAATTAAATGTTTTAAAAATCAGTGTCTGTTTAATCAAATCAGACAACCTCTGCCTTCCCAGAGAAGACACATAACAGCTGATGATGACAGAAGCTCCATTTTAACGGGGATCAAAGCTTTAAGCTCAAAATATGAAGCTTTACAGATTTGACTATAGGTAGTGATCAGTGAAAGAAGATCACAGGGAGAAGGATGAGGATCATCTTGCCTTTTTGAATGAACCTCTCTGTGTATCTGGGCCTGACTCCTACAACAAAAAACTCACAGAAGTCCTGAGGTCCTGTATTCTTGGGGATCTGAAATGGACAAGGCCTCGGGACCAGTTATAGGACCGACCCCAGCTATCCAAAATGCTCTGGACAAATGTATGGAAGTGGTAGAATGGGAAGTTTTGATTTTTTACTTCCTTTTATGAATTTTTATTACTTGGGGCTCAGGGCCATTCTTTCTGCAACTTTTTGGTTAACTAAAAGCCGGCCTTCTGTTAACATTAACCCCACCTTACTAAAACCTGACTCATGGAATAACAGTGTTAAAAGAAGATTTTTGACATTCCTGAGGTAAGAAGCTGCAAATGAGGCAGAAGGGAATAAAGTATCTTTAAAACCTTCCCCAATATTTTACTTGTTAAAGAATTTCCTTGATGCAACATCTGAATCCCTTCCTCTCCATTAGCACATGGTGACTTGTCTCAAATGTAGCCTTGTCGGTTTAAGTGTAGGAATTTCCCAACCTCAGGTGTTTAATCTGTCACCAGATGGGATTGGCCCATAGACCCTTTATAACCAGGTTTGTTTCCTCAAGGGATACACATGAGATTATGACTTGTATTTAACTGTGTCCAACTTTTATGACATTAAAGGAAGCATGGCCTTATTCATCTGTCTCTTCTTTAACCTAAGAGGAATGTACAAAAGTGCAAAAGGTGAAAGAACTCTCTCTGTCCCCCTGCCATAATTTTGTCTAGCAGAGGCTTTGTTGGAAAGCTCATCTTCATCAGGGATTGTTATTTTTGCCCAAGATGCGAGCCTGGGCTTAAGCATGATGATAACTAGGCTTTACCCATGTTGTTTCTGCATTGTGGTAGAAATGTTTTGGTGGCAGTTACCTTCCACATGAACTCCCAGTGGAGACATTTTTTCCCATGACAGTGGTGAGCTCCAGATTTGGGGTGAGGCCAGCCCAAAGCTACCGCCACCTCTTTAATCTGAGCTTTAGGCAGTAGTGATTATGTCAAACTGCCCAGGATGTATCCACTCACTAACTCTGCATCTGACCAAGGCACCCTGGCCAATACTGCACTATGTGCATCTCCCCCCACTCCCATCTCCATAATGTCCTTCCTAGACCCTATTTTTTCTGTCCTCTCCCAATCAGCATGAGAGCATAGGCTGTACTCTCAGAAGTAAATAACTTCACCCAGGAGGTGGGCTGACCTTCCTCCCACTATCCTCCCACATCCTTGGTACCACTACTTCCCCACGCCACCAGGAGCTACATGGGCAGGTAGCATAAAAGTTGGTATAGAATTCAGGGGACCTATCTGGCTACGTGAAGAGGGGGAAAGTTTAGGATGCACAGCTAGTAGGAGGGGCCTTTTTTTCTCTTTTGAGACTGGGCCTCTCTCTGGTTCTCCATCTCTCACTTGGATGAGAAATTCAGCAGCCATTCTCAAGTCTGAACCCAATGCTCATCCCTGACATAGGCTGGCTCACTTCTCCTTAGGTAGCATGGTGGCCCTCTACTCCCAGGGATCAGACTCAGGGCAGGCACTTGATCAACTTTGGCATGATTATACCTTAGATCCTCTGAACTCAGGTGATCCAGCCTCAACCTTTTTCTGCCACCCAAGACAGTAGGTAATGATAGAGGTTGTGAGGTCTGGGGGTGCCATATAGAATGCACTGAAATATCTTGGGAGACAAAGAGTGAGGTTGAACACAGACTTCCTAATGAGTATTTTAAAGGTGTCACATCTTCCTTTCTCAGATGGATAGTGACTGCCAGTGACTCTTTTATATTTATACCCATGGGCTCTGTCCTTTTGGGAAATCAGCATCAAATCAGACACCTGGGCCTACTAATGAACAGAGATTCCAAATTCCCCAGGAGGGCCTGAAGTCAATTCTATCTCCAGAATTGCGAGAATTAGGGATGACACTCAAAAGTGATTCTGCTGGCAGGACCCAAGTAACTCAAGGAGAGTTCAGTTCAAAAGGCAGAAACAGTTCAGATGAATGAATGAACAGATGAATGAGGCTGACTCAAGACTGCCTCCAAGGCCCCTTTCAGTTCTATGATTTAATTATATTTATTTTACACAGGTAAAAGAGATAATTATCTATTTATGCCTAAAGAGGCAGCTTGGGCTCGGCAATTGTCAAACACAATAAGCCTCAAAGAAGGTACTGAGTGTCTTCATGCCTTGGCCTAGAAGATGCTCCCCCTGCCTCCTTCCTCTCTTTCTCACTGCTCATGAACCTTTGCATTTGCTCCTATTGTCTGAGCTCATGCCATTCTCCTCCATGGTACATGCAGCCAATCTCTGGCCCCTCTGAATATAGTCTTTGAAAGCAAGGGCAGTTCCCCCCCTTTTGTCTCTGTATCCCTAGTACCTAGTAGAGTGTCTTGCACTTAGTAGGCTTTTAAAAAATTCTTGTTGGATTTGATTTTGTCCAGACCTTTGATTTCACATTCTCTCTACCTATCCACATTAGCAACTTGTCTTTAGTTTAGAATCTTAGGCTGGAGCCCTTTGACGATGTGGTGAAACCTATGGGGTCCTTCAAAGAGTCATAGTTTCAAAAACATGAAACAAAAGAAATCGATTATAATGAGATCAGGTTATTGTCAAAATATTCATAAAAAATAACTACGCCAGACCCCAGGTCCTGAGTCGTGTGCCCCCCACCCACCAAGAGGTACTGGTGACTTGCCAAGGGTCAAACAGCCAAAGTGTCAGAGGCAAGAAGACTTGGACTCGGGACTTCTTGACTCTGAGGGTGTTTCTTTATCAAACACACCCCGCTGACTCGAGATCCTGTGATTTTGTGAAACAATACACCAGCTAGTCGAAAATATTTTTTTAACAAGAACAACTGTTGGATTCCATTTTCTTCCTGTGAAAATGGTAGTTTTGAAGTCCTGTAGTCATGGCTACAGGGGCTGCCTGGTGATTGGTTTCTTGCAGCAGTGTATGCATTCTCCTGGCAGTCACCACATCTCTTTATACTGCTGCTGCCCACCCTCCCTCCCCCTAGCCTGGCCTTGATCTTCTCTCAGTTTGGGATTTAATTAAAGAATAGAACCAATGAAAAAGAATGTGATAGCTGCACCCTGGTGACAGCTTGTGGCTTGGAGATGAATACAGAAGCTTGGTGCTCCCAAATTTCAAAAATTAATTGATTTTTTTCTATTTCTTCCAACACTAGATACTTGAGGGTAGACAGACACTTCTCTAATAATGTTTCCAACTCTGGATGGACCCCAAATAATACTAACGATATAACAAGGCAGGCCTTGGGATTGGGTGGTCCCTCAAAGTGAGGATAAAGAGCTAAGCTTGGAGTTAGGGAGGATCTCAGTTCAAATCTTGCTTAATCAGTTATGTGAGCCAAGGCAAATAACTTTGGTTCTATGCACCACAGGCCACACTGTATACTTTATAACCTCCCACTGGATTTGGAGTCAAAAAAACTGAATTCAAATTCCAAACCCAGCCACTTACCTGCATGACACTAACTGGGTCATTGAGGCTCATTTTCCTCATCTGTAAAATGGAGGGGTTGGATTATCTCAGTTTAAGTACAGTGGGGAAACTCAGTAGATTGCGAGGAAAAGAGCACAAGTTCAAATCTTGATTGTGCCAGTTATTCTCTGGGTGACCTTGGGCAAATCATTTTAACCTCTCTGGACCTCAGTTTTCTTGACTGTAAAATAAAGCAATAAGCCTAGATGACGTCTAGTTTCCCTCTTATCTTGAAGCAAATGATTTTCTAAGTTTTGATGGAAGGAATTGCTACCCAAGAAACTTCCTCTGCTGACAAAAATCACAGTTCCTTAGCATATCCATGTATGCTCCTTAAAAATGGCATCGATCTACTAGAAAAAGAAAGTTCATTCCAAATAACTACAAAATGCATAAAGCATTTGGGGATCAATTGACCAAAGCCCACAGAAGACCTGAATAGATTCAATGACAAAGTGCTCCTTAAAGAAACAAAGAGTCACATGTCACACTAGAAACAAGATGGGAGAACTGCACATTTTTTTCTGATCCCCATGACTTCGTATATTTTCCCTAAAATGAGACTGAGTCAAAGAGAAAGTAAATTCAACTGTCTCCAAGGCATACATTCAAACTCAAGTAGAAATTGATGCCTATGGGTCAAAGTTTGACTTAGAAAACCATAAAATGACATTATCTATGTTATATTGGATTTGGATGTTTAATTTATTAAATATTTTTGAAATCCATTTTCATTTGGTTTAAGTCTCAAGTTTGACATCTGGTCAAGAACACCCAGAATCAAAAAGAAGGTAAAGTAAAAAACCAAATCCATTAAAAAAAAGAAGAGGAAATGGCATCACTCCATTTTTTTAGCTGAGAATCATGGGAATGAGGTGATGTTTTTGTTTTGCCACCATGCCAAACCAGTTCCTATCCCTATTTTAAAGACAAATTGAAATAGGGAGTCTTTTAATTTAAAAAAAAAAACAGAAAGATAAAGATGAGGTTTCAGAGCTGCTTGTCTCCAAAATATAACTGCAAAAACTTATGTGCTGAGGACAGAACTGAGTTGCCTCTTGTACCTAAGGGAGGATAGACTTGCAGTGGTTCCTATGGGCCACTAAAGGAATAGGGGTAGAGTGGTAGGGAATGCTGCTGTCTTAACCTCTCCAGCAAGAAATGAAAACAGCAAAAGTAAAAGAATAGATGGGAGTCAAGCAATCTTAATTTCATTACCAGGCATTAATGTTCAGTATTAAGGAGGATTTAATCCTCTGGCCTCCACTCTGGTTAGAACTCATTTGAAGAACTATGTTCAGCGTGGGAGCTATGTCTCTCAAGGACCAGTAATAAACTGGAGAATATAATAGAGAAAGGCAACCAGGATGATGAAGAGCTTCAAATCCATACTACTTGGAGGTGAAACTGGAACTACTTCTCTTTTTTAAAAAACCCTTACCTTCTGTCTCAGTATCAAGTCTAAGACAGAAGAGTGGTAAAGAGTAGGCAATGGGTGTTAAGTGACTTGCTGAAGGTCACACAACCAGGAAGTATCCAAGGCCAGATTTGAACCTAGGATTTCCTGGAGACTCCATGCCTAGCACTCTATACACTGTGCTACCTAGCTGCCCCTGCTATTTAGCTTGGAAGAGAGCAGACTCAGGAGAAACATGGCAGCTGGCATCAAGTAGCGGAAGGGTTGTCATGTGGAAAAGGAATCAGCCCTTCCTCGCAAATTACCCTGTGTCTATTTTGCTTATATTTTGTAAAGGGCAGATCTATCTCTATTTGGGTCCACATACATACATACATTCAGCTATACACATGCCCATATATGTGTGTCACCCCCTAGAGAATGGCAGCTCCTGAAGAGGGTATGGCCTGGTTCCCTTTGGTCTTTGTAATAGTTCCAGTGCATGGCACCATGCCCTCCTCATAGGACTCACTTAACAAATGCTTGTTGAATTAATTCATTGGCTGACATGGAATTCAGCAAACCAAGGCACCCTGTGAACTAGCTGAAGAATACCAGGTGTACTCATCAAAGTCTAATTCACCACTGAGCACACCTTCCAGGGACCTTTGAGACTTCAGTTACAGGGTTCTCTTGACATGTTTACCATGAAGTCCAGATGCTACTTGGCAAAACCCAAATGGGTGGGAACAATATTGGGCAGTGCCCAGGCCTTTCTTTTCGGCTCCTGAGAAGCTGGCCATTTTTTCAAAGAAGGACTAGGGATAAAGTGGAAGGAAGTCAAGAGAAGCTAGGAGAGGCTCCAAGTACCCTCAACTTGGGGCAAAGTGATTTGGGATTTTTCAACATCTCGGAACTTTTAAGAACCATCATAGATCATGTCATCCAATAATCTTAATTTATGGAGGAAAAGAGGTGTGCTTGGTGCAAGGTCACGTGACTAGCAAGTGGTAGACGCAGGACAAGTTCCCTGACCTTGCAGGGCTCTTTTCATCACATCATGATTCTTTTTAAGAAATTTTGCAGAGAAAGCAGCAATGAATAAGATGGATGGAAGAAAGAGAAAAAGAGTGACTTTTCCAAGAAGAAGTAAGAGCTAATTTTAGGTATATTAGAGGAAATTCATGAACATATTCATTTAAACCAATGGCTTCTGGAATTGATCTCTTTCCATTTCTATCAATCAATATACCATCAGACTCATGGTCTATCAAGGTGGGCAATCACCCCCACAGTGCAGGCTATTACACATCCATGCCATCCTATCCTGCATCATTCTTGTCCATGGCCACCAATAAATCTTCTGTAGTTGTCCTGTGCAATGCACTGAGCCTGCTTTAAACTTTATCATTCCAGGGATGCCAGGGCAACATTCAAACTGTTGCTCATCTCTTCCAACTCCCCCCTTGCTGTAGGACTGTCCAGCCTCTGTTGCTGATCATGTGTTGGCTAGATGATAGATTTCTAGACATTTCCTGAACATATTTGGTCCTCATGACATCCTTAAAAGGGAAGCAGACCTATTATTATTACCTCTGTTTTGCAGGTAAGGCAAGTAGGGGTAATCCACAGCCACTCTGTTATCCACTGTAACTGCCTAGTTATAGTGGATAACAGAGTGGTAGTCCTAGAAATCAGGAAGATATGAGTTCAGCTGTGGCCTCAGATACTTATTTAGCTGCAGGATTCTGGGCAGGTTGCTTAATAACTTCTGTCTACCTCAGTAGGTACAATATAAATCACTTACTCCCTTCACCCCCTTGTCCCACCCTTCCTATCTCCTCTAATAAAGGGAAGACAGGACCTTGCTTAAGGTCACAAAGCTTGTAAGCAATGGACTCCGAATGTGAATTTGAATTCCAGCCCCTGGCTCTTCTCATTCCTAGGTAAGTCTTCCACCTTTCAATTGCTTTCCAATCATTTCCCTGGCCCTCCTTTTTCCTCTTTCTCATGGTATAGGTTGGCCTAAGCAGCAAAGGATGACCAAAAGAAGGGACAAATCATGGGAGACAGAGAGCCTGATGAACTTTGTTTCTGGTCACTGTGGAACTTGGGACCATCAAAGCACGTGTTTTGTCAGAAAACAAGGCTATCTCATCAATCACTGTCTCCCCCAGAGTAACTGACACAAGGCATTATATAGAGCAAATGGCCAAGCAATTTTGTCTGAATGAATGAAGCTTCTCAGAAATAGAGGATGGTCTAAATCAGTGATGGCGAACCTTTTGAAAACAGTGCTGTGCCTGCCCCCTCCCCAGAAACTGAGCTCCATGTCCCTTCCTCACACAGAGTGCCGGGCACACCCTGCCCACCCTTACCCTAAACAGGGGAAGGAAAAAGTGCACCCATTAGATAACTAGGAGGGGGGTGAGGGATGTGAAAAAAATGTCATCAGGTGTGGTGGAGAGGGAGAAGGAAACAGTTCTGCCTGAGTCCCTCAATCTTTCTAGTTACCAACTCTGGGTGAGAGGAGGGCAGCTGCATGCCCACAGAGAGCACTCTGTGTGCCATCTTTGGCACCACACAGGTTCACCATCACCAGTCTAAATGGTCTCTCCTTCCATTAGGAACACACAAGTAAGGAGAGTAGTATGCAAATTATGGGGGGGGGGAATCATGCAAAGACTTATGAGGGAGATGATTTGAAAGGACTGTTGCAAAGGTCCAATGAGACCACGCTTGGTGTGAAAACCCTTAGCCAATTCTAGGATGCTATTCATGCAGAAAGCATTATAATCTAGGATCACCTTTCTGTTCAGGTTTTAGCACCAGGTGTCAAAGGGGAAGGCCCACAAGAATGCTGCAGTTCCAAATCCTCTCTCCCCATCACATCTGCAGTTGGTGTACATGTAGGACTAGGGGATGGGGAAGGATTATGCAGGGAAGACTTTTCTCTTTCTCTTTTTTTCTGAACAGGTAGAGAAGAAATGTGAGGAGAGTCAAAGGTGCAAATGAAACACCACTTCCATCCAGGTGCCATTTTACCAAATAATTTCTGCTTCATTATTTTGAAGAGCTTCCAAATGTCAGGGCAAGAGGTTTTCTTCTCGCTAAAAATATCCATCTGTTTATCAGTTTGTAAGGCCTGATTCTATACAATGGTTTGGGCACCAAGAGGTTTGCAGAAATAGTCATGTTAATGGGGTGTTTATTAGCAAAGAGTAAGAATTATAGAAATGCCAATCGAGTTACAGGTAGACTCCACTAACTCTTCAATCTAAAGGACTATGGGGAAAATTCTACTTTGGGCACAGGATCAAAGGGACTTTAGGTCCTATGGGGAACATATGCACAATGGGTTTGCAAAGAAAAACTTATCCACTGAGGCAACAATCTAAGCAGTAGTTCCTTTTGTCTTCCCTCTCTGTTTGCAGGGAAGACATAGAATCAGAGATTTAGAGCCAGAAAGGACTTGGGAGGCCATGGAGTCCAATTCCCTCATTTTACAGGTAAGGAAATTAAGGTCCAAAGAATGGCATTCTAGGGTCACTCTGACAGGAAGTATCTGAGGCAAGGTCAGAATTCAGGTCTTCCTGACTCCAAATGGACCATAAAATCACAGGGAGAGAAGACAAACTGATAAAATACAGTAAAATGACACCATTGTGGGAAGGAGTTGAGTTTTATGGTTTATTAGATCAGAGACTTTCATGTCCAAAGTTAGATCCTCATAATTGTTAAGTGTCTAACAGAGAAGAAGTCATGGGTTACAGGGAGGGTTGGGAACTAGATTATGGAGAAAAAGATATGGGTTGTCTGCATGTGCTTGAGGGCTGCTTAATATTATTTAGCTGAAAGGTTAAACCGGCCCTAGACCCTCATAGATTCAGCTTCAAATCCTGGGGATTTTCCATTGTAATGTACCTATCTGAATCATTTTACTCCCACCCAGTTAGAAAACTGGGATCTTTTCATGAAAATTCTAGTCCAGATGTTCAGTTAGTCACCATACTTAACAGATCTGGCCAAAAAACATCACTAAAACTATAAAATATTGTTTATCATGATAAGAATGAAGAGTAAAAGAGGAAACTCACAAAGCCATAAAGCTTGAGAGTTGGAAGGGCCCTTGGCAACCATTCCACATACCAACCCTTCAGATACCATGTCCCGACCTCATTAGTGTTCTAAGCTTACCCAACTCCTTCAACTAATGCTCAGACGAAATGGCCTTAAAGCTTCATCATTCTGGTTACCCTCATCTTGATCTGCATCTTTGTCCTCAGAATAGATATGAGCTGACTAGGGCCACTTCCTTATTCTTAGAGGCCAGGAGAAGGAAATGGCAAACCATTTCGGTATCTTGGCCAAGAACACCCCAATGGGGTTGTGAGGAGTTGGACAGGACTGAACAACAACTAAAATTATTAAACAGAATAGGAACAAGTATAGATCTCAAGCTGACCCCCTCTTTCCCTCAAAATAGTTTGGGAAATGAGTTCCAGATGAGAAAAGCATGGGCAAGGTCTCTGCAACCTGGATGAGGGAACTGAAGCTAGCCTCTCTGCTTGAAAACGATTCCTGCTGCTATGTTGCTACTTGTTGCTCACTCAGGGGCTTCCATTTTTCATGTGGTTTCAGACTTGGCCTCAGACAATATTCATCCCTTACAAGGGAAAAAATGTGTGGTCTCATCAGTAGGGGTACTCCCTCCAGTGATGCAGATTGCAACTCATACATGCCTTCTCATCCAATGTGAATCACATCCAGGCCTCCCATCTTCCACAAAGGAACTACGTGACATGCTGGAAGCCTCAGGACAGCACTCTAACTTAGAGCAGATCTAGTTTCCGAGGTTAGTGACCACATGGCCATTTGTTCTGGACCCTTTAAGACCATCTCAGAAAATGTCAGACACTGAGTATTTTTTGGTCTTTTCTAGGATATTTGGGTCTCCACTTAGTTCCAAAGCTCCTTTGATCTCCTCCTCCAGGATTCTACACCCCTGGGGCTGGGATCAGAGATCTGGCTAGAGAGACCTCTGACCTAAGTCTTGATCAAGTCCTCACCCAGACACTAAGGTGAGCCTAGGGTGAATCAGTTAGTGAGTAAAGGCCAAATTAAACACAGTCCATCTCACTTTCTTAATGCCTCTACAACTTGCATAGGGATCCCTGTCTGAAGAACAGTAGTGTTCATTTTGGGAAGAAGGTGAATTTGACACGGGAAGGTGGAGCCTGCTAGAAAGGAGTTGAATAGCACCGATAAATGCGGAAAGGGCCGACACCCTAAGAATTCCCAGATCTGGTGTTCACAGTGTGAATTGGAAACTTCATCACTGTTTACAGTCTTCCCTAGAAGCCTGAATCACTGTTTAGCTCGACTCACTCCCAGGTAATTTTTCCCTATACATAAACAGAATCAATCTTGTATGAACATCTAAATTTCTAAGTCTAGGCCTATTGACTTCCCTATTCCATCCTCTACCTATGATGATGATTATGCCATGAGGTAGGTAGAGATAGTTTGGTTATAGGCCTTCTATGGATACAGTTAATTTATATCATGCCCACCACCATGAAATTATGCTTACTTTGAAAGCAAAAAGGAAATGCTTGATTTAAACAGTTTACCATAAACACTGACCCTTACTATGAACCAACTTTTTCTTAAATATTTTATGATTGGAACAAAATTTAAGGAGATACAAACTTTCTACAATCCTCCATTTTGATGATTCATTTTTTAATCCCTTTCTCATCTTAGCCCAAGGTTTGAGTATGAGAGTTCTCTCATTTCAACTTGAATCTTTTCTCTGAGGGTGAAAAGGCTACAGTGTAGTGTTTCCACACCTTCACCTGTTGTCAAAAGCCTTGCAGCATCTGTTCATGTCTCTGGGCAGAGGCCGATACTTGCTGACACTTAATCAAAGGATTGCTGTGAGTTTTCTCCTTGCCTGGTTCTTCCCTGCTTTCCCTAGGTCTTAGCTTCATTTTCTCTCAATCTATGGCCCAAAGGACGGCAAGTCAAATGACAGATGAAAAACTTGTTTAGCATGAGAGTCTCTGATGAGGGAATTGCCTCATAATTAAAGGCCTACTAAAAGCTTATTCGTTGGCTAATTGATCATCAAGATCCCTTGGAAGCTGAGGGGGAACCTGAGAGGAACCAAATGGTCGTTGGCCATATCACACACCTGAAGTAGCCATACAAACTTCCTTCTGCTACAGCTTGCAGTCAGTCACACAAATCTCACTTAGAACTGAACATACATTGTAAAAGTGTGTTTAAACTGAATCTAACAAGGTTCTTGAATAGATCTATCGAGTCAAAAGCCACCGTAGGGAAAACATACTTGAAAGCATTCCACAATGCCTTCTCTCATTTGATCCTTACAGAAAAGCCCGTGAATGAAATACGGTTACTACCTTCTTGCCCTAACTCCCCTCACACTCACCTATTATCATATATATATATATATATATATATATATATATATATATATATATATATATGGATAGAGACAGAGACAGAGAGAGAGAGAGAGATGAAGAAAGAGAGAGCAACAGAATGATATCAAAGCACTTGCCCACAGACCCACAATGAATTTCTGGCAGAGGAGGGCCTAAGGCCACACTCCCAAGGCCATGTCTTACCCATCCCACCTCTGCTGTGTCTTATTCATTACCTGGCCACTCTAGTTAATTCGGGATGAATGGAAGGTTAACTGTTTATAGACCTCTGGACAGTCTGAACCAGGCAAGACCACATTTTCCTTCTTTTAGTCTAATTTCCTTTCCCTCCAAATGGACACATTATAATGTTAATATGCACAAGAGAGTCACAACGAGAAGAGACATCTAGCGATAGTCCCCGGCAAGTACATCCTGCCTCAAAAGACCTTATTCAACTACTGAACACACTAGAAACAGTTCATAATGGAGGATGGCTGAGAAAATGGATGCTTTTAATTCCAAATTCAGCTGGCAATTTGCAAATAAGAAATAAATCGACAATTCATCAACTTGCAACACAGATAGCTTTTGTTCAGATAGCGCTGCTGGGCAGGCAGAGCCAACGTTGAAGCTGAACATTTTTTTCTAAAGGGATTTTTAATTGAATGTGCTCCTGGAGATGCGTCCGACATCATAAAATGAACACTCTGTTATTGTTGTCATTTGCTGTGCTGCGTTTGCCTCAGGATGCACCTATAATATGCTAATCGTTTTTCTTGGCCAGCCAAGAACACTCATGCAGATTATCTCCCATCCCCACATACTTACCATTGCTCCTAGCTACTGAAATAAGTCCTTGAACTTCCCAGAGGCTCTGCCCCTTTCAGTGTCCCTCATCAGATTCCTTCAGAACATTCCAACTTGGGTTCCTCCAGTTGTCACAATCACACTCATCCTGCACTCTAGACTCAATCATTTCTGACAAAACTGCTGTCTGCACCTGCTTCACTTGGAGGCCTGGACACTAAGTCTGCAGTCCCTACTTGGTTTTGCTCAACCAATCCCAAGTTCTCTTACTCCGCTGGAACCTAATTGGAATAAAAAGGCAAAATAGGTAGGATAATTTCAATGACTGATTCATCAGGCTTCCAAAACTGGAGAAATGGTTTCTCACAGTTCTTTAGACTGATACAAAGAAGTTTTCTGCCTTTTCTAAAATAAACAAAAGAATATCAAAAGCCTTTTGTATGCAAGGGTGCCAAAGGAGAAAAGTACAAGGGTGGCCTGGCAAAGCCAGGGAAGCAGAGGTTGCACCAACTGTGCCAGGTGTCAGAAGATGGAGGTTTGCGCCCCAGCTCTCCCGATTACTATGTTTGTCTCTGGGTGAGTAATTTCACCGCTCCATGCCTATTTTTTCCCAGCCTCTACAATGATAGCATTGGACTAGATCATCTCTCAGAGCCATTCCAGCTCTGGCATTCTGTACCTATTGCAACCTGCAAATTTTTAACTCCTAATTCCTGTCACAAAGAATAATTTCTTTTAGGCCTCGGCCTTACATTTTCATATGGGGAGACAAGCACAAATACAGAAAGATTAAGCTGTAAAGTACAGGATTGCAGGCTCTGGCCCTTAAAGATTAAGCACTCCGGCTATTTGCCTTATCTCATTACTAATCACCATTTGAGGAGCTACTCCATGTCTGGCATTCCGGATGTAAGGGAACAAGAGGCTTTCCATATTGCCATTCATCACCACTCTAACCTTGCTTGATCTCAAGGCTTCTCAATGATGCCAAACACCCTTTGGATATAGAGTGGCATCATGGGAAACTTGAAAATACGCTCCATGCTAGAACTATTTTCTGCAAAATGAATCCTATTCTGCCCATCAGGGCTAGGAGCCTCAGTGGCACCCTAAAATCAGCTTTTGAAGTTCTATATTAACTTCTACTTTGTGGAGCTGGGATATATTAACACATCCCCATCCATCCAACTGTTTTCATGGCTGACTTAGTTGCTGCAGCCATCATTGCAGTCAAACCATCTGGTCAACTGTTCAATGGTTCAGCAGTGTTTTTCCCCAAAACACTAGACCAATCAACTGAGTCAAGCCAGGCTCAAGACCCCAGAGGAACAATCCCGAGGCACTGTGCATCTCCAGGATACAGATTACTCTGCATGCTATTCAGACGATACAGGATATTCTATTTTTTTTGGCCTCCCATGGTAAAGGCATCTTTAATAAACAATGACAGTTCAGGGCTGATATTGGTTGAGTTCCAGGTTTTTAAAAATTAAAGTCCACAAAACACCTATGCAAATGATGTGTCAGTTTTGTACATTATAGAGATTAGTTTTCTTTGGTCATCCATAAAATCCAGTGTACATTTCATTCTGTGACTAGAATCTGAAGAAAAAATGAGCCAAGCAATGAAAGCGGCCAGATACGAATCATGCTGAATTCTAAAAAGGCCCTTATTGGAAAAGAGAACACAAAAGAAAAAAAGCAACCAAACACTTTCATTGTGGAAAATTAATTATTTGTGCACATCAACTTTTTGGAGCACAAGATAAGGGATTTTTGAGATAGAACAGGCATTCTGGAAGGCACAAACAGATCATAAAACACTGATTGAAATCTTCTGAAAATTCAATGGAATCAGACCGTGCGATAATACAAGATAGCAATAACATGAACAAAAACAACACGAAAAGGCCACCCACTCACATTAGTTGCAATGACCAATTTGAAATGAGAAATGAGATGGGAATGCATGCTCCTCTCATTTCATTAAAGAGATGGGGAGGGAGGGGAGCAGAGTGCTCCATATGCTGGAACGTGCGCTTAGAGTGTTGGTGTGCTTTGCTTAAATGAAGGTCTTGGTTACCTGGGCAGGCTCTGCTGGGGAGAGTTGGGGCCTGGCAAATGACTGTGATGAAAAAAAGCAAAAGGCATCAATAAAACTTAGCAAATGCCATTATACCATCTAGACACCATAATCCTTTTTAACTGCCTATTTGTTAGGGCTGAGCTTAAGTAAACAACATTTGTATTACATGCCAATGAGATAAGTAGCCTAGAATCCTCCTGGTGCCATCCAGAGATTGTAGGTATTAGGCGCTCTCTACCCTCTTCCGCTTGCTCTCTCTTGCGCAGGAGTCGGGTGAGCAACATTATTTCCATATAAATTTGGAGCATCCTATTTCACATCTTAAAATTGGGTCATTGCAGCCAGAAAATTCACACCAAATTGCAGTTCCTGGACACACATAGGCAGACTTGTCAAAATATTCTCATCGGCTGAGTAAATTTTTGCTCAGAGCAAAAACAACAGACTGGAAAACACAAGTGCCCTGTAAGCTATCAATTAGCCCACACATCAAGATGGACTCATGTCACAGGGAAATTGTGGCAATGGCATATACAGAGAACTGGAGCTTTGGGGTGACTCTGAGAAAGGGGATTTTCCAGGGAATGCTTTGGGGCACATATCTTTCCAAATGGTGAGGAAAGGGGCAGGACTAGCCTTAGCTCCTTTCTGTCACAGGCCCAATCACAACTGCCTTTGAGAAAAGAAAGCTCTACACAGGGCATCCAGGATGGATGACGGCAATTATAATGAGGCCTCCTCTGAACCTCCAAAAGATCCAAGATGCCCCTTTGGAGCCCGGGGAGAATTACTACAGGCGTTTGAGCTGGAGGTGGGTATGATGAGTGCTGTTATTCTGCCAGAAGTACAGAGGATGGATTGAAGGGGGAGCACTTGAGGCAGGGAGATTGATTAGAAAGCTAGTGCACTAATCTGGGTGGAGAGTGATGAAGGCCTGAAGCAGAGATGCTTGCAGTAAGAATGAAGAGGAAGGGACCATCCGAAAGATTATTATGAAAGAAAAATGGACAAGATTCAGTGACAATAGGGGATGAATGAAAGGAAAGAGTCAAAAACGACAGGAAGATTTCAGACCCAGGCGACTAAGAGAATGCATAGAGAGGGTATTCCAATTTCTTTGGAGTAGAGGCCTAGAAGTGGTAAAGTCCAGTCAAAAGGCATGTGCAGTTTTAGTCATGTTTGGGGCATAATTCTAAATTGCTTTCCAGAATGGCTGGACCAACTCATAGCTGAACCAACAGTGCCTCAAGATATACCTGTTTTCTGACAGCTTCTCTGACATTTCTCATGTTCTTCTTCTATTATCTTTGTCATTCTGATGGGTATGAGGTAGGATGACCTCAGCATTGTTTTAATTTGCATTTCACTAATTATTAGTGATTTTGAGACTTTTTTCAGGTGACTGTTGATAGATTGGATTTCTTCCTTGGAAAAGAATCTATTCATTTACTTTGACCATTTATCTATTGCTTTTCAAACATTAAAGAAATTGATAAATTATTGTTAGCATGAACGACCATATCTATTGGTATTTGTCAAGTCTATAATAATAAAAAAAGAAAAAAATTAATCCCAAAGACTATATCCTTAAAATCAAATTGGGCATTAAAGTGTCTTTAGTACATTATAAAAAAGAAAAATTCACAGAGCTTCCTCTGCATCTACAGCCTGCCCATTCTTATCATCTTCCTCCTTTTTCTACTCCTGCAGTGTTGGCTAGTCAGTTGTACCAGTCTTTGGCTGGAGCATCTTCAGGGACTAGGGCTCATTATACCTCTACCTCTTCCCCATGCTCTTTTCCTGGTCTCTCTCATAAGCTGCATCTTTATACTGATTTGAATCAGTAGCTTGTTACATTCAATGTTCCACATAAAACTTGTTCCCACTAGTTTTTTATTTCCTGAAAACTCTTAAATATTTTTATCCTCCTTAAATCCATCAATTCCCCTAGAGAGTGGGGAGTTGGTAAGCTTTCCTTATATTAACAGTGAAGTATGCCCGGAAAAGTACATCTATTGAAATCACAGGCTGGGAGGACAAGAGAGTTATTCACTGCTTCCTTTAATCAATCAACAATCCATTTTTGTGGCAGTGTCCTCCTTGTCCCCTTCCAGCAGTGCGTTATATCACACTTTCCTGGTTTTCCATTTTATATTCTTAATCTTTATCCTCCATGTTACCATAACTAGCATGTCTTTTTATAGGTTGTCCCTTCCTGTTTTTATTTTTTAACTAAAATACCCTTGACTTTGGAGATACATTTTGCAGGGATTACTCTCTTCCCCAGCAGATGGCATACTTTCTGAGCCCTTGGACAGAGAACAGGTGGGAGGTGTGATGTATCTAGAGAAATTAACCTTATATGGGTTTGAAGTGCTCCCTGTAATATGAATATTTTGGTGAAGTCCAATTTGTTGGTTGTTGGATAGGATTTCTGAGAGACTATGCAAGGTCCATTGTATCAGAGATGTGGAACAAGGAAGCTAAGAGCCACATGGATCAAAGCTCTTCTATTGGTTCTGACCAGAAACAGTCAATATTTTGGAAGTTCTTGGTGTACTTCCTACAGCCAGGTAGCTGGGAGGTGCCAGAGTGCAGGAAAATCTAAGTTTAAAACCTGGCTGTGTGACCATAAGTTAATCATTTACTTTGCCTCAGTTTCCCAATCTATAAAATGGGGGTAATAGCATCATATTTCAGTGCTTTAGATCTCTCCTGAATATAGCTGGAACCAGATTAAAATGAGATTATTAAAGTATAATTTCAAATTATATTATAAACATAAATTATGCTATAAAATGTAACTGCAAAATTAAAATGTAATCCCTAGAATCAGGAAGATTGCAGTTCAAATTCAGCCTCAGACACTCACTAGTTGTATAATCCTGGACAAGTCATTTAGCCTCAGTCTGCCTCAGTTTCCTCAACTGCAAAATGAGGATAATAATAAAGACTACTATGAAGCAGTACTGTTGTTAGCATCAAATGAGATATTTGTAAAGGGCTTAGCACAATGTGTGGCACACAGTAGGTGCTTTATAAATGCTAATCTCCTTCCCTTCACTAATTTGGACACATTTAACAAAATAAATAAAAATACTATAGACCATAGATAATGTTAACATGTGTTCTGTGAAGTAATTTTTCAGTCATATCTGACTCTTCGTTGATCCCATTTGGGTTGGGTTTTTTTTGGGCCAAGATACTAAAGTGGTTTAGCATTTCCTTCTCCAGTTCATTTTAAAGATGAAGAACTGAGGTAAACAGGGTTAAGAGACTTGCCCAGGGTCACACAGCTAATAAGTGTCTGAACTGCTGAGATGTGAACTCAGGAAGTGAGTCTTCATGACTCCAGGCCCAGAGCTTTATCCATTGGACCAAGTAGCTGCCCTAGAACTGTAAAACTGTGCTACAAAATGGAAATACCTGTGCCCTAGGAGAGATGAGCTTATCTGCCCTTCCCTGACCCTCCACACACACCCCTGCCTGGAAAACCTCCCTTCCCCATTCTATGAGGACAGAACTGGGACAGCAGCTTTCCAGACTGCTGCTCAAAGGCACTGGATGTGGGAGGGCAGCCCTCGAGCTCTCTCCCATTATCACAGATTAGAATCACAGACTGTGGTAAAGGTATGAGGTTGGGAGGGCAGCACTCAGAGCCCATCTATCATCCAGGTCATTTACATAAAGGGCACTGAGCCTGAGCATCAAACCCTGCCAGGCCAATGATTGCTTTCTCTAAGATTCCCCTTATCTTGCTTTCTCACACAGCGTTAGCCTGCCCCGGGCTCTTTTTCCTGGCTCTCTCTCAATATTGACATTGAACAATTGGCTGGCAACAAACCCAGAACCTTTGACCTAGGCATGACTGAGGAAACAAAGTTGAGCTCCCAAGAAGCAGATGCCCAAGCCCTCATCCATTCTCTGTGCCTATAGCCTGGGCAGCCAGCTCACAGCTTCTATGGCAGGAAGAGCACACATCTTCCCAAGGAATACAGCCAATGCACAGTAACAAGGAGACACATGGCGACCACAGATTGCTGATGCCACACCGATGTGCCCCACTGAGAGCTCCTTTCCCATGTCTCTCTTGCTTTGTGTCTCTGTTTTTGTTTGCACCTCAATCAATCAAAAAGGATTCATTTGACACCTGCTATGTGCCTAGACACTGAGGATACAAAGATAAGTTAAACGTTCGCAGGCCACAAGGAATCTTTCCTTTCTTCTCCTCTTTCTCCATCCCTCAGACGTAATCAGCTCTGCAACCACAATGTCTAAGACACCTTAAGACCATCTAGGATTCAAGGTCTGCCTGCAGACAGCTATAGAATGAAGGACACTAAAGCTCGTGTCCTGTTTCTCTGACAGTGGTGATGTGATAACAGTCATGATCATGATGGGAGGCCTTGTTTTCTCTTTCGGTCTTTCAAATGGACATCTATATATGCTTATGTTTATACTACCATTGGGTCAGGTAATGCTGAGTGTCTCCAGGATGCATGCAATATGATAATTTGGGGCATCATTGCAACCCCTTGAAATCAACCCCTGAAGCCACAGAGGTTACTTTCTATGTTGAAAGAGAAAGTACTTATACTGATATAAAAACCAACACTGGAGGTACTGAGGTTGGTCTCCTTAAATAGATCATCTAAAGAAACCTGATACTTATCCCTTTGATATCAATATCAACTAATTGCAAAACATTTTTAAAAGAAATAATTTCCAATGCTATGGAAACTTTCATCAAAAATAGAGGAAGAAGGAATATTACCCAATTCTATGAAACAAATATACTCGTAATACACAAACAAGGGAGGGACAAATCAGATAAAGAGAATACTATGCCCCTATCACTAATGAATATATGTGCAAAACTAAATAAATAAAATGTTAGCAAAGGGACCAGAACAACCTATCAGAAAAATATTCATTATGCCTAAGATAGATTTATACCAGAAATGCAAAGGTGGGTCAACATTAAGGAAACTAGTAGGAAAATTAATCAAATCAATAAGAAAAAACTCAAATTACATGAAGATACCAATAAGTACAGAAAACTGTCAACAGCGTGCTATATTCATTTATGTTGAAAACATCGGAAGTCCTGGAAATAAAAATACTTTTTCCTTAATATGACTGAATGCAAATATTTTAAAAGAAAGGTTGAGAATTATTTGGAACAAAAGTAGTAACTTTCAGGGGCAGCTGGATAGCTCAGTGGAATGAGAACCAGGCCTAGAGATGGGAAGGCCTAGGTTCAAATCTGACCTCCGACACTTCCCAGCTGTGTGACCCTGGGCAAGTCACTTGACCCCCATTGCCTAGCCCTTACCACTCTTCTGCCTTGGAACCAATACACAGTATTGATTCCAAGAGGGAAGGTGAGGGTTTAAAAAAAGTAGTAACTTTTCAAATAAGATCAGAGGTGAAGCAAGGATGCTCATGGTTTCCACTATTATTTGATATCTTTCCTAGCTAAAACAAGAAAACAAGAAAAACATACTAAGGGAGAAGGCATTAGCAAAGAAGAGATATAATTATGCATTTTTAAGACAATATGATGATTTGCTCTAATGAATTTCCAAAACTAATCAAAGTAATTGATAGCTTCAGTAAAATGGATATAAAATTTTTAAAAGGATATAAAATAAATCCAGAAAAATCAATACCATTGCTGCATATATAACTACAAAAACTAGGAAAATGAGGTAGAAAGAAAAATCCCTTTAAAAAACCGCATTAGGCAACTTGGGCTTTATCGGAATACATACAGAATCTATATTTTCACAGAAATAGAGGAACTACTGAATAGAGAAGTAGTCAGTGTTTAAGGATAAGCCACACCTATGAAGTAATATGATAATACCATATCCAAGTTTTTGCTACATCGATTAAATTAATCAGGAGATACTGTATAGAATTATGCAAAATGATCACAAAATCTGTAGAGAGGACCAAAGAAAGAACCTCGTATGTTGAGGAAATAAACATTAATTTTCAAAAACTAGTTGGTCCTAGAGAAGAGTAAAAAACTAGGTCAGTGAAATACATTAGATGAACAAGACCTGGAAACAAAGACGTACAAGTCGTCTGTCTGGTGTTCAAAGAACCCAAGAATATCACCTCCAAGTATAGCCTACTCAACTGAATGGGAGCTGCTAGGAAGAGTAAAAAGTAGCATGGCAGAAAATATGCCTAGAACAAAAGCTATATCAAATATCCCATGAAATAGTAACTGAATAAATATAAATCAGCATAAGGGGCCCACCACGGAAAATTAGAAGTTTATCACTGCTTTTTTAGTTCTTAGTAGGAAAAGAATTCTTAACCAGCCATCGATTGGAAGATATATTAGAAGGACAAAATAGATCCTTTTCATTAAATAAAATGTAAAATCCTTTGTACAAGCAAAATGAATTCAGCTAGAATAGAATGTCAGAATTTGGACGTTGGAAGGTAAGTCGGTAGCCATGAAGGGCATCCCTACATACCTCGTAAGTGGCCAGCCAGCTTTGGCTGGAAGAATTCCAAGAAATGGGAGAGCCTGTCATCCCTTAATGTAGCCCATTTGAGTCCTGGGTGGCTCTAATGGCTGGAAAGTTTTTCCATAAACCATATTTGCTTCTTTTCAAATTATTATTAGTGCATATGCTATTTATTGAGTTCTAAAAGAACATATTGACTTAAAAGAAATAATGTCCAGGGAAGTAGACCATGTGACATGCGTGAGTGTAGAGAAATATACACTACATATACATTGTTGTGTTTTGTTGAGTTGTTTCAGTCATGACCAACTCTTTGTGTCAAAATTGCTCTTTGGAATTTGGGGGGGGGACACTTACCCAGGGACACACAGCTAACAAGTGTCTGAGGGCAGATTTGAACCCCGGAAAATGAGCCCAGTGCTCTATCCACTGTACCACCTAGCTGCCTATATAGATACATATGTGCATGTATGTCTGTGCATGTGCACACACACATATAAAACACACGACACACATATGCACATGCACATGTGTGTATCTCTTTTCTCAGTTACTGACCGCTGGGTTCTTGGTCCTAAAGAGTCAACACCCCATGCATCTGGTGGCAGCTACTCCAAATGTCAGTGTCTAAGAAAAGTCAATTTACTTCTAGGGAGCCTTGTGCCGCTTGCTTACTCATCTAATCCTAATTCAATGACTGAAACCAATTCCAAGATGTCCACACTTTACTCAAGGATATTTCTCTTCCCCCCACTAATTTCGTGTTATTGATTGTATACAGCTTCCAGATGATTTCACTGTGAACTCTGCCTGTCTCCCAGCTTTGAATATCATTGGAACATCGCTCCAGTTAAATGTCATGAGGACACTTGTCTTGGAATACAGGGCTTAATGAAGGGTAAAATATCACTTTAGAAACACATGATGGTTTTAAGGCTATTAAATGAAATAAACTCAGGCTGAAATTTGAGAAGAGCTGCTTGAAGGGACACGCTCTAAACAAAAAGCTGGCCGACCCATTCCGCTAACCTCCTTTCATCAGGACTGCATCGATTGTGAAACAGAGACGTGCAGTCATACAATCTTATGGAATAGTGCTATAGGCTGACCCCAAACTCCATTTACTTGATTTCCAATTGAGAAGAGGCTCCTAATTTCATCAGTTTCAACATCTGGCATTTTCAATGCTTTGCATCGTGACTGAGGGACCCTTCTGCCTCTTCCTCCCTCGTTAAGAAACCGTTTAACAGCGGGAAACAGCATTAGCCTGCAAAACAAACGACTGCTTGGAAAGGTCAAAGGACCACCATTTTGGTTCATTTTCAAAGAATAAGAAGTTAGCATACTAATATGTTGCAAAGATAGAAATCCTAAATTGTTTCTCTCTCCATCCCACTCCTGCAAAGATCTACTGGAAAGTTGATTTGAATGCTTAAAGCTCATTAAAGCGCATCAGATTGCTCTTGTTCAGGTTATAAATTACTCTCTCTAGCATTCTGCGGAGGTTTAACTCCTTGAGAGCCCTGCTGGCTGAGGTAATGCATCACCATAGTAATTTACAAATCAACCCAATGGCCTGCAAGCATTATCCGGAGGCCTCAAAGTCATGGGAAAGCCTGGCCAGCTTCATGGTGACCCCACTCTTTAAAAGCCATGTGAGCCAAGGATGCTTTTTGTGTGACGCCAACGTTTTTCTAGTAGCCTGCTTCAGATGCAGTGTTACACTGAAAATCCTCCAAATCTGGATTTGACTAATGCTCAGAAGAGATTCTATTCCAAAGGGCCCAGACCTATTCATGTTCAATGTATATGTACATATATATTCCATTCAATAAAGGAAGTGATAAAAAACTCTCCAAACCCATAACCCCCAGACCATCTCTCCATCTGCAGAAACCTCAGAGGCTATGCAGTCCAACCGAACAGGACCAAGAATCACGTCCACAACAGTTCATCTCCTAACAGCCTGGATGCTCCTTGGGAGAGTTCCATTTTGTTGTGATCCCTGGTACCTAGCATAGGGCCCAGAACATAGTAGGTACTTAATAGATGAATGTCAAACATCTCTGACTAGGAAAAAACCATGAAGGGCTTTCAAGTCTTCAGAGGCAGAGGTGGCAAATGGGCTGCCTGCTCGCCAGTGAAGCCCGTGACACTCCTAAGTTTAAACATATTGGCAATGTACAGCCAAAGAAAAGTACCATCCAACAAGTCAGAACATGGCTCACTGGAGCCGGTTTCTCTTTGAGTTGGACACCACAGCTCTAAGTCATTTTGCCTCTGTCAGGTCATCAGTTATGCATAGGCAGAACACTTAAACTTAAAACAAATGGCCATGCCTACCACGAAATACTATCATTAGTGCTGTATGTCAAAACTTATTTTTGTTGCTCAGTAGTTTCAGTCATGTCCAACCATCTGTGACCCATTTGGGGTTTTCTTGGTAAAGATACCAGAGTGGTTAGCCATTTCCTTCTCTAGCTCATGAGGGAACCAAGTCAGAGTTAAGAGACTTGCCCAGGGTCACAGCTAACAAGGATCCAAGGACAGATTGGAACTCAGGAAGATGGGTCTTCCTAGCTCCATGCCAGGCACTCTGTTCATTGCACCACTCTATCTATTTTATATAGCTAGCCTATATTAAAACTTTATTAGTTCCTTAAATGCCACCACATATATTAATTTATTTTCCTTACACCTTAGAAAACTATGAGGAATATTACAACATGTAAGTCAAAAAACTCCTTATGGAGTAGATTTGATATCTCCTCACCAACTTAACCACCTCTCAAAAGAGTGGCTTATTTATCTACTACCTACCTACGAGTCACCTCAGGCTATTTTTTACATAATCTAGTCCACCCATTCCAATTTGTACTCAGCTGAAATTTAGAATACCAGTGTTAATTTGCACTTGATGACTCTCTTCTACTGCTCACCGGGAGTATTAAGTGTCCTCAAGAGGCTTTTGTTTATTTAGGGTTTCCTCCACAGATACTTAGGAAGCAGATTGGAATTAGCTTTCAGAATTAAACACTATATAAAACAAGATAAATTAAAAGTAAAAACACCCTCCCCTCCCCCTACCTCCCCTCCTAAAGTCACAGAATCCAATGTCAGGGGCCAGTTAGTCCAACAAAAATCTGAAAATACATGCACACTAGGACTTAATGTGTTCTCATCTGGCTCTTTCATGATGACCTCCTGTAAAAGGGAGCCCTCTACCACCCAAAGCAATCTATTCCACTTTGGGATATCTCCAAATACCAGTATTTGAGATTTCCCCCCACCATACATCCAGTTAAAATGTATTTCCTTGTAATTTAGCAAAAGATCCAAGGAACAGCTATGATCAGGCAACTGAGATGAGTTAATTAATTACTGAATTTGAGCACTGATATTAGCTTAGAATTTCACAGAAGCTAAAGCAAAAAAGGAAGCTCAATAGAACAAGTAAATATGCAAAGGACCAGCAATTTGGAGTTGGAAGCCATCTGGTCAGGAACCAACTCTCTTCATTTTTAAAAGATTCCTTTTTATTATCAAGAATTTGATAAACATCAAAAAGAACTGAAAAGGAGGACTATATATGAAACTATGAATCTATTCTCTCTATGCTGCTTAGTGGGTTTTTTAATGCATTTCATATTTAATATGGTAGTACCAATACTGACTAGTTGTCTGTGCCTCCATTCCTGCTTCCTTCTCTACAGTTTAATGATTCACTGATACTTTTTTTCTTTCTTTTCCTCTTTTTTTATCATTATCACTAGTCTCCAAGTGTATCCCTCAACTTCTCCATCCCAACAAAAGCCCTCCCTTGTACCAAATAAGTCAAACAAAATAATTTCACAAATTGGCTGTGTCTGAAAATGCATGCCACATTCTCGACTGCTAGTGCATCATCACTCTGCCAACAGGCAGGAGAAATTGTTATGGGAGAGCTTGATATTGTCTGGGTCAAGAAGGCAGTCTCTCAAAGAATGACCAGGCTCCAAGGAATACTTAAAAATAGAGGAATTTATTGAGTTGAATGGCTAGGAGGCAGGTGCAGGTAAAGATTGCTTCCCTAAAGAGAAGGGATCCAAGATTTCTATACCTTAAAGGAGTAAGGACCATGTGACCATGAATGGAAGTGGGGAGAGAAACATACAAAGTGATTTAGGTGACATGCCAGTGTGAGGTGCTTTGGTGACTGGGATAGAAGCACAGGTATCTTTGATCATAAAGGAGGATGAACTACACATTTCAGATAATTCATTGATGTTTAAGATGCAAATGGAAGGCAGATATCTATGCTTATCAGAAGGCATGGGGAAATGCTCCTGGATATATTTTCTCACAGATTCCTTTGATTATAGTTTTTGTTCCTTTAGTTGCATTAGTGCTGGCTTTCTTTAGCCAGCACTGCAGGGGTACAAGATTGGGAAATTCCTCACTACTCTTTAACCTGGGGTTCCTCTAGAGCTGTGATGGCAAACCTATGGCACACACGCCAAAGAGGGCAAACCTCTTTGTGAGCACACATGCTATCACTCACCAGATTTGGTTACTAGAAAGGTAGAGGGACTCAGGCAGAGCTACTCCCCTCTCCCTCTCCACACATGCCTCAGGATATTTTTTCATATAGTCTATCCTGCCCCTCTGCCCAACCACTCAATGGGAACATTTTTCTCCCTCCCTTGTCTGCAGTAAGGAGGCAGATGGGCAACACAATGCATGGTCTCTTATGGGGAACATGGCACATGGTCTCTAAAAGGTTCATTATCACTGTTCTAGAGTCTTGGGGTGTTCAGTTAGCCCTATACCCCCATATACCAGTATCATCAGTCTTTGGAGTGATTGTTTCATTAATCAAAGTTAAATTTTTAAAATTGTTTTTCTTTCCATTGTTATTGTTGCTGCATAATTTGTTTTCCTGCATCTGATCATGTCACTCTGAATCAGATCACTCAAATTCTTCCAGATTTTTCTGAATCTGCCTCTTTCATCATTTCATATGATACTATCTCATTATATATGAATACCATAATCTGCTCAGACATTCCCTATTTGATGGACAGGATTCATTTTGTTTCCAGTTCTTTCCCACAACAAAAAGTGCTACTTTAAATAGCTTTGTACCTATGTGTCCTCTCCTTTTTTTCTATCTCTTCTGGAGGTATAAGCAATACTGGCTAGATCAAAAGCTATGTACAGTTTAGGGCTGCTAGGGGGTGCGGTGGATAGAGCACTGGGCTTGGAATCAGGAAGACTCCTCTTTCTAAATTCAAACCTGAGCTAGAGAAGAAAATGGCAAATCCCTTGAGTACCTTTGCCAAGAAAACCCCAATGGGGTCACAATGAGTCAGACACTACTGAAACAACAGAACAACATTACTACTAGAGCATCTAAGAGGTAGATGTGGGGAGAATTACATTCCAGGTATGAGGAGTTTATTGAGTAATGGAGAAAAGCACTTTAGCAGCTAGACTGCAGCATGAACTGCAGCAAAGAGGAACCGATTAGGAGGTTATTGCATTAGGCCAGCTGAGTGATGATGAAGACCTGAACCAGGTTAATGACCATGTGAGTGGAAAGAAGAAGACAGATGTGAGAGATACTGTTGAGGTAGAAAAGAGGATTTAGCAAATGATTGGATATGTGGGCTGAGGGACAGTGAGGAAATAACAATTACATCAAGGCTATAAAGCCTGAAAGACAAGAAAGATAGCAGTGCTCCCAACAGAAAAAGAGAAGTTCAGAAGAAGGGAAGAAAAAGAAATTGAGTTCTGTTTGGGGGCATGTTGAGTTTAAGATGCTTACAGATACCCCTTAGGTAGGTGGATGATGCATTCCAGGAGCACAGGAGGGAGGAAGACTAGGCCTATTTATATAGGTAGGTCTGGGAGTTATCTGCATAAGAAGATTGGATGAGGTCACTGAATATAGAGAAAGGGAAGAAGACAGCCAAGGACAAAGCCTTGGCCATGATATGAATGAAGATTTAGCAAAGTAGATTGAGAAGGAAAGGGCACACAGGTAGAACCCAGAAAGAACCCAAAGAGAAGTGTGTATCTATGAGGAAAGGTTGGTTACCAGAAAAATGCTACAGAGAAGTAGGGAAAGATGAGTACTGAGGAAAAGCCATTAAGTTTGCCAGGTAGGAGATCTTCGGTAGCTTTGGAGAGAGCAGTTTTTTTCAAACAATTACATTGGAAGCCAGCCTGCAAAGGGTTTAGTGTCCAGTGACAAGCTCTATAGTTTGACCTGTAGATCATAATTACAGGCAATGGATATTCTCTCCACAACCCCATGTTGCTGCACACTTCAAGTGTAATTACAGGAAAATGTATGAATTGTCTCATTGTTCTTTTTATGCTGTGCCATCAGCCTCAGTTCAGTTGTTAGCCAAAAATAAAATAGCTAATATCAACTCAAGTCAATCAATAAACAATAAAATGCACAATCCATGATCCAGTGATTTCCACCATAGCTTCAGAAATGCAGTTACTCAGCTTTGGTGGCATATACCAAGCTTTCAGCCACCTCTGAAAAATCTAACGAGAACATAATGATTTGTTGAATCAGAATCCTTACGGTCTCAAAATGTCTGGCTATTTGAATATGTTCGTTTTGGTAAAAATCATCATATTCTACTCTAATTTCCAATAACTACCCTTCTCTTCCCCCCTCTCTCCAGCTGAATATGAAGAGAGAAATTAAAAGCATGGAATCTCAGAGGTCTTGCTCTTCTGTAAAATGAGGGAGCTGAATGAGATGTCCTCAAGGGTTCCTTTTAGCCCTACATCTATGATCCTACAATCTGGCCCTATATGGGCTTGTGTAAAAATTTGTTCTACAGTATTTACAATAGGT
The DNA here is from genome assembly GCF_027887165.1 of Monodelphis domestica. Classification (NCBI taxonomy): domain Eukaryota; kingdom Metazoa; phylum Chordata; class Mammalia; order Didelphimorphia; family Didelphidae; genus Monodelphis; species Monodelphis domestica. Next base: position 8,437,296 of record NC_077235.1, read on the forward strand.
AAATACGAGCTTTTAGATCAAAAGTCTATTTTAGAGCCCACCTCATCCAAAATCCCTAATCAACCAGATAAGAATTAACTAAGGAGGACAGAGGAAATATCTTGCTTACTGTCACACAGCAGATGAAAGAAATGTCATCCTCTGATGAAATGGCTAGTAGGTTTTCCACTATGGTGCCTCTCACTATTGTTGGCCATTGCTGAATTTTTGTCAAATTAATTTGGCAACTTGAATGAAGGAGGCATTTGTTGAGCTCTGACTATATACCAAACATTTTACTAAGCATTGGGGATACCAATAGAAAAAGTGGCATGATCTCTGCCCTCAAAGAGCTTTAATGGGGGGGGGGGGAACACATAAAAAGAAAGTTTAGCTGCAGAGCAGAAGTAATGACCTCCAAGTCCTAAGGGTATTGCTGTAGGGCAGATGGCAAGGCCCTATTAATCACTTGTGACACACTTAAGTTAGATGACAGTTACAGGAGACTGAATGATGCAGAGGGTAGAAGGTAAAGATTAGAGGGAAGAGGCAACTGAGGGAGTTGAGAAGGTAATGCGATTTCAGATTTCAGCTTATCCTGGAAGAGCTATGATATTCAGTGGAGTCATAACCACTGATAGAAAATGAAGGGATGACCTTTAAAGTATCATATGATCCCACTGATCACTATACCAACAGATATCCAACACAGGTTTTGCATGATAGATATAATGGAATGAGCCCTGGGTTGGGGATCCAAATATCTATGTTCGAGTCTCAGTTCTTCTAGCTAAGCGATCCTAGTCAACTCATTTCCCCTTAGTATGGCCTATTTCCTGCTCTTTAAAGTAAAGCAATTATTAAATTATTTTTTTTTCATTTTAAGTAAGGGGGTTTCATTAAGATGCATCTAAAAGCCATTCTAGCTCTGATACTCTGGGTATAAAGGACATATTCCCCCCCCCCCAAATGGAAGGAGATTAGCCAGACAATATAAATGTAGTCTGCACCATGCTGTTTTAGTAATGCTCTTCAACTATGAGGGGGAAAATGCATATGCCTTTCCTCTACCTTCATGCTCTTTCTGGTCCTTTTAATCATTCATTATTCTCTCATACATAGCATCATAAAAATGAGAAACAGCCTTTGGTTAAGAAAATTTGCAAGGGAGAACATCATAATGTGGAACAGCTGCAGCCATGAGTTTTATGAATGGTTTGTTGAAAATAACATTAAATGGCCAAATCAGTTCACAGATTAGCTCTGCAGTGTTGGAGTCAATGTGGATAATTCATTCTTCTTCCTTATCTATGCCCAAAAGAATGGGGCATAACATGCCATGATTTTTAGCCCCATTGAAGTATTTTCTTGGAAGGAAACTATCATCTTGTCAACAAATGTTTATTGAGCACCAATCCAGCGCATGGCTTGGGTCTAGGTGCCTTGAATACTGAGAGATAGCAGACAATTCCCCATCCTCCTAAAGCTAGCTGCCCCTGTCTAGCTGGGGAGACAGGACATGCACAAAATCAAATATCAGGCCAGTGTCTCAGGGCAAAAGGACATTAACAGACTTGGGGGAAATATTTGTCATGTAGCAAGTTTTTCTAAAAGCTACTTTTGATGGGTAAGGAGCTATGATCAAAACCTTCTGCAAGATAGAAAGGACTTCTATTTTAGGAGGAATGCCTCTAGACATTTTCAAATGGAACTGGAAACGAATTAAGTGGGATTTTTTGTCTTTTAGAACACAATGTACTTGGTACTGCAGCCCCTCTGCATTCCTGTTGCCACCTCCCAAGTACAGGCCCTCGTTAACACCTACCTGCCTGTTCTATTATAATAGCTTCCTGCCTCTGCAGCCTGACACCTCCAATGATGAATTGTCTTTGTGTCCCCAGCTAGGCATAGGGTCAGTGATTCAGAGCTGTAGGGGATCTTGGAGATCAGCTAGTTCATCCTCACTTCATGAATGAGGAAACTGAGACCCAGGGAGAAGTAGCTGGTTCAGGGTTCCCTGACACCAAATCTAGTATTCATCTCACTACCCCACACTGACTCAATGTCACTCTTCTGCTCAAAAATCTGTAGTGACTCCTCCTAGTATTCACATAAAGCTTACAGGTTAGCAAAGCTGTTTCCATTTGCTAGCTTATTTGGCTCTCTCAGCATCCTGATGAAGTAGGTACCTGTATCATTCCCCTCTTACAGATGGGGAAACTGAAACTGAGAGATATTAAATTACATGTCCAAAATCACACAATCAGTAAGGCTATCTGAGGCTGGACATAAACTTATCTTCCTGACTTCAAATGTGACCCACAATGTTACTGTGCCCAAAGGCAATCCAGCCTAATTTCTTCCTCCTATTCAACGTTGGGCTCAGTTCATTCAGTTCTACAGTGTCTGCTGGGCATATATAGCTGATGGATCAACTTTATAGGCTGTTCATTCAACTGCATATCATAGTCTGGGCAACAAGCATTCTCCAGTCACCTGGGTATTCTTGTGGGGGTAGTTAAGTTGAACTCATTTTCATGATTACAGAACTCATTTCAGAAGCAGTGCAATGTCTCAGGACTCAATACTCTGGCCAATATTTTCTCCAAAGAGGACTGTCTGGAGGACCTCATAATGTATAGAGAATTCTTCTTCTATTCAGTCTCTCTATAGGCCATCCTCCATGATAGTGCAAACATCCTCACTTAATAATCTGAGAGTCATTGAAAAAAGTTCTCTCTGTCATTGTATCTTTCAAGGAATCTCATGATTCTAATATAGGTACAGGAGACACCTTCTTGGAGGAAAGCCTGCATTTTTATCTACTGAATGCTTTTTCATAGTCAGCAAACAATGAGCCCAGTGGGACCTTGTGTTCTCTCTGTGTGACTCTTTTTTTTTTGGTTACAATAATCACATTATTTTCCTCCTTCCCCTCCATCCACCCTTCCCGCAGCCGACACGCAATTTCATTGGGTATTACTTGTGTCTTGATTAGAACCTATTTCCATGTTGTCGATGTTTGCACTAGGATGTTCATTTAGAGTCTATATCCCCAACCATATCCCCTCAACCCATGTATTCAAGCAGTTCTTTTTCTTCTGTGTTTCTACTCCCACAGATTTTCCTCTGAATGTGGATCGTGTTCTTTCTCATGGATGCCTCCAAGTTGTTCGGGATCACTGCATGGCCACTAATGGAGAAGTCCATCACATGCAATTGTGCCACAGTGTATCAGTCTCTGTGTATACAATGTTCTCCTGGTTCTGCTCCTTTCGCTCTGCATCACTTCCTGGAGGTCCTTCCAGTCTCCATGGAATTCCTCCACTTTATTATTCCTTTTAGCACAATAGTATTCCATCACCAACATATGCCACAATGTGTTCAGCCATTCCCCAATTGATGGGCAGCCCCTCATTTTCCAATTTTTTGCCACCACAAAGAGCGCAGCTATGAATGTACTTGTACAAGTCTCTCTGTGTGATCTGCTATAAAATATCACTTATCGGAGTCAATTTACTTCCCATTCCTTCAAAAAGTATGCCTTTGATATGAAAGTAGTCTATTCTCAAAGATTCTGTTGAGAAGGAAAAGTGGGTTTGTGACCTACTACTGCAGTACTTAATAGTGGTCTCTTTGCAAATGATTATCATGAGCATTGCAATACAAGATGACCAAGTATTCCATGAAAATGTTTCCTAAGTTCATAATTATGGTCTTTGGAATATGATAAAATCCACTTTATCAATATCTTTGCTTTCTTCTCCAAGGAGAAACTCTAAGGGCATCCTTGTATTTAATGGAAACTTCCTTTTGTCTTCTGGTTTCATTTATAGGAAGAGTGTCAAGATTGATAGGACGCCATTCCTCCAGTAGTATTTCAAAAGAGATTTAATAAAGGTAAATAAGTCCACATAGTATTAAAAGTTTAACTGAAGATTCATTGTGTACACACTTCAAGAAATAGAAAAGATTATTGTCCTTTAGAAGTCCAATTTTGTCTGCAAGTCAAGAGAGAATATCTCTTTTCTAATCCTATAAAAGGGAATCAAACCTCAGAAAAAGAAGGAGGGGAAGGGAGAGCAAAGAAGTCGGTGATTATTTCTTTAAATCCAGATACCCCATGTAGCTGTCATTTTGAAAGAAAAAGGTAGGAAGATGAGGTGAGGAGGGTTACAGAACTATACTTTTATGAAGAAATGGTGTGGGAAGTGCAAAAATATTTATATAAATTAAAGTAGAATCAAGGTATCTGGGTATGATATAGGCAGAGGAGAGGGGAAATCTTGGATCAGACTATTTCCAACAAAATGAGCTTCACATACTTGGGGTGATTATAAATAAGGTAAAATGGATACTTCCGGTCAAGATGGCGGCTTAGAGAAAGCTAAAGTTCAGATCTCCGGAAAACCCTTCCCGACCGATCTCAAACTATAAGCTCCTAAGGCGCCGAAATTCAAAATGATCAACAGCATAGACCCTGGGAATCCTCCTCCTGGACCTGGACCCGGATCAGAAGGTACGCCCCCCCCTCAAAAGCCAGAACCCGAGACCACTCGGACCTAAGGGGTAGGAGCTCTGAGTCCAAGGCTCCGGGAAGCCGCAGCCCCGCCCCGCTCAGAGAGCAGGGTCGTTTGAAACAACAACAACCCTCAGGGCCTTCTATCCGAGTCCCAGTGAAAGTCACTGCCCTGGGAGCTCCCACCGCAGAGAGCAGGGTCCTCTGAAACAACAGCAACCCTCAGGGCGGGCAAGACAGCCTCACGCTGGATCCTGCTATCCAAGTCTCAGTGAAAGTCACTGCCCTGGAGCTCGGGGAAGCCGCAGCCCATCCCCCCGCAGGCCAACGAAACAGCCTCACGGCCAGCTACTCTGAAGGCAACTTCCGGAAAGCAACCCGACCCAGAGAGCCTGGGGAGAGTGTGGCCTCCCGGTCCGACCCTTCCACTCCAGTTCCAGTGAGGCATACTCAATTTAACCCAGGGAAACCTCATAGAACCGACAATCTGCCCAGGACTAAAGCCTCTGAACACCAGACAGAGATAAGAAAAGCTAATCCTCCACATTCAGAGATGGCAAACTCCACAGAAGCACAGAAGCCCCAAAATACCAAGAAAAATAAGAAGAAAGGGGCGACTTTGGACACATTCTATGGAGCCAAAATACAAAATACAGAGGAGATAGAATATATACAAGAAAATGCTCCAAAATCTTCCAAAGGAAATGGAAACTCTCCACACACCCATGAAGAATTTGAATCAGAAATGACCAAAAAGATGGAAGCCTTCTGGGAGGAAAAGTTGGAAATAATGCAAAAGAAATTCACGCATCTACAAAACCGGTGTGATGAAACTGAAAAGGAAAACCAGGCTTTAAAGGCCAGAATCAGGCAGCTGGAAGACAACGATCGTGTAAAAGAGCAAGAATTAATAAAGCAAAGCCAAAATACCAAAAAATTAGAAGAGAACATAAAATATCTCACCAACAAGGTGACAGATCTGGAAAATAGAGGGAGAAGAGATAATTTAAGAATAATTGGACTCCCAGAAAAGCCAGAAATAAACACCAAACTGGACATGGTGATACAAGATATAATCAAAGAAAATTGCCCAGAGATTCTAGAACAAGGGGGCAATACAGCCACTGACAGAGCACACAGAACACCTTCTACACTAAACCCCCAAAAGACAACTCCCAGGAATGTAATTGCCAAATTCCAAACCTATCAAACAAAAGAAAAAATCCTACAGGAAGCCAGAAAAAGACAATTTAGATATAAAGGAATGCTAATCAGGGTCACACAAGACCTTGCAAGTTCCACTCTGAATGATTGTAAGGCATGGAACATGATCTTCAGAAAGGCAAGAGAGCTGGGTCTCCAACCAAGAATCAACTACCCAGCAAAACTGACTATATACTTCCAAGGGAAAGTATGGGCATTCAACAAAATAGAAGATTTCCAACTTTTTGCAAAGAAAAGATCAGAGCTCTGTGGAAAGTTTGATACGGAAAATCAAAGAGCAAGGAATACCTGAAAAGGTAAATATTAAGGAAAGGGGAAAAATGTTATCTTCTTCTTTTACTCAAACTCTCTTCTGTAAGGACTACATTTATATCAATCTATGTATACTAATATGTGGGGAAAATGTAATGTATAAATAGGGGGTAAAGAAAGACCAAATAGAATAATCTTTCTCACACAAAGATTCACATGGGAAGGGGAGGGGAAGAAAACTCCTATAAGAAGGAGAGGAAGAGAGGGGTTTTTTTTTTACTTAAACCTTAATCTCAGGGAAATAAACTCTGAGAGGGAAAAACATCCAGATCCATTGGGATCTTGAATTCTATCTTACCCAACAAGGGTAGGGAGAAGGGAAAACCAAGGGGGGGAGGGGGAGAGGGAGAACAAAGAGGGAGGGAAAGAGAGGGGGGAGGGGGAGGGAACAAAAAGGGAGGGACTAAAAAGGGAAACATCAAGGGAGGGGACAAGGGGGACTGATTCAAAGTAAATCACTGGACTAAAAGGTAGAGCTGAAGAAGAAAAGGTTAGAATTAGGGAAGTCTATCAAAATGCCAGGGAGTCCACAAATGACAATCATAACTTTGAACGTGAATGGGATGAACTCACCCATAAAACGTAGACGAATAGCAGAATGGATTAGAATCCAAAACCCTACCATATGTTGTCTTCAAGAAACACACATGAGGCGGGTTGACACCCACAAGGTCAGAATTAAAGGATGGAGTAAGACCTTCTGGGCCTCAACTGATAGAAAGAAGGCAGGAGTGGTAATCATGATATCTGATAAAGCCAATGCAAGAATAGACCTGATCAAAAGGGATCGGGAAGGTAATTATATTTTGTTAAAAGGGACTCTAGACAATAAGGAAATATCATTAATCAACATGTATGCATCAAATAATATAGCACCCAAATTTCTAATGGAGAAACTAGGCGAATTGAAGGAAGAAATAGACAATAAAACCATACTAGTGGGAGACTTAAACCAACCATTATCAAATTTAGAGAAATCAAATCAAAAAATAAATAAGAAAGAGGTAAAAGAAGTGAATGAAATCTTAGAAAAATTAGAATTAATAGACATATGGAGAAAAATAAATAGGGATAAAAAGGAATACACCTTCTTCTCAGCACCACATGGCACATTCACAAAGATTGACCATACATTAGGTCACAGAAACATGGCACACAAATGCAGAAAAGCAGAAATAATGAATGCAGCCTTCTCAGATCACAAGGCAATAAAAATAATGATTAGTAATGGTACATGGAAAACCAAATCTAAAACCAATTGGAAATTAAACAATATGATACTCCAAAACCGTTTAGTTAAAGAAGAAATCATAGAAACAATTAATAATTTCATCGAGGAAAATGACAATGGCGAGACATCCTTTCAAACCTTTTGGGATGCAGCCAAAGCGGTAATCAGAGGTAAATTCATATCCCTGAATGCTTATATTAACAAACAAGGGAGAGCAGAGATCAATCAATTGGAAATGCAAATGAAAAAAATCGAAAGTGATCAAATTAAAACCCCCCAGCAGAAAACCAAACTAGAAATCCTAAAAATTAAGGGAGAAATTAATAAAATCGAAAGTGATAGAACTATTGATTTAATAAATAAGACAAGAAGCTGGTACTTTGAAAAAACAAACAAAATAGACAAAGTACTGGTCAATCTAATTAAAAAAGGAAGGAAGAAAAGCAAATTCACAGCATTAAAGATGAAAAGGGGGACAGCACCTCCGATGAAGAAGAAATTAAGGCAATCATTAGAAATTACTTTGCCCAATTATATGGCAATAAATACACCAATTTAGGAGAAATGGATGAATATATACAAAAATACAAACTGACTAGACTAACAGAAGAGGAAATAGAATTCTTAAATAATCCCATATCAGAAATTGAAATCCAACAAGCCATCAAAGAACTTCCTAAGAAAAAATCCCCAGGGCCTGATGGATTCACCAGTGAATTCTATCAAACATTCAGAGAACAGTTAATCCCAATACTATACAAACTATTTGACATAATAAGCAAAGAGAGAATTCTACCAAACTCCTTTTACGACACAAACATGGTACTGATTCCAAAACCAGGCAGGTCAAAAACAGAGAAAGAAAACTATAGGCCAATCTCCCTAATGAATATAGATGCAAAAATCTTAAATAGGATACTAGCAAAAAGACTCCAGAAAGTGATCAGAAGGATCATTCACCATGATCAAGTAGGATTCATACCAGGGATGCAGGGCTGGTTCAACATTAGGAAAACCATCCACATAATTGACCACATCAACAAGCAAACTAGCAAGAACCACATGATTATCTCAATAGACGCAGAAAAAGCCTTTGATAAAATACAACACCCATTTCTATTAAAAACACTAGAAAGCATAGGAAAGAAGGGTCATTCCTAAAAATAATAAACAGTATATATCTAAAACCATCAGCTAATATCATCTGCAATGGGGATAAACTAGATGCATTCCCAATAAGATCAGGAGTGAAACAAGGATGCCCATTATCACCTCTACTATTTGACATTGTACTAGAAACACTAGCAGTAGCAATTAGAGAAGATAAAGGAATTGAAGGCATCAAAATAGGCAAGGAGGAGACCAAGTTATCACTCTTTGCGGATGACATGATGGTCTACTTAAAGAATCCTAGAGATTCAACCAAAAAGCTAATTGAAATAATCAACAACTTTAGCAAAGTTGCAGGATACAAAATAAACCCACATAAATCATCAGCTTTTCTATATATCTCCAACACAGCTCAGCAGCAAGAACTAGAAAGAGAAATCCCATTCAAAATCACCTTAGACAAAATAAAATACCTAGGAATCTACCTCCCAAGACAAACACAGGAACTATATGAACACAACTACAAAACACTCTCCACACAACTAAAACTAGACTTGAGCAAATGGAAAAACATTAACTACTCATGGATAGGACGAGCCAATATAATAAAAATGACCATCCTACCCAAACTTATTTATCTATTTAGTGCCATACCCATTGAACTACCAAAATACTTCTTCACTGATTTAGAAAAAAACCATAACAAAGTTCATTTGGAAGAACAAAAGATCAAGGATATCCTGGGAAATAATGAAAAAAAACACATATGATGGGGACCTTGCAGTCCCTGACCTTAAACTATATTACAAAGCAGCAGTCATCAAAACAATTTGGTATTGGCTAAGAAACAGAAAGGAAGATCAGTGGAATAGACTGGGGGAAAGTGACCTCAGCAAGACAGTATACGATAAACCCAAAGATCCCAGCTTTTGGGACAAAAATCCACTATTCGACAAAAACTGCTGGGAAAATTGGAGGACAGTGTGGGAGAGACTAGGAATAGATCAACACCTCACACCCTACACCAAGATAAATTCAAAATGGGTGAGTGACTTAAACATAAAGAAGGAAACCATAAGTAAATTGGGTAAACACAGAATAGTATACATGTCAGACCTTTGGGAGGGGAAAGGCTTTAAAACCAAGCAAGACATAGAAAGAATCACAAAATGTAAAATAAATAATTTTGACTACATCAAACTAAAAAGCTTTTGTACAAACAAAACCAATGTAACTAAAATCAGAAGGGAAACAACAAATTGGGAAAAAATCTTCATAGAAACCTCTGACAAAGGTTTAATTACTCATATTTATAAAGAGCTAAATCAATTGTACAAAAAATCAAGCCATTCTCCAATTGATAAATGGGCAAGGGACATGGATAGGCAATTCTCAGATAAAGAAATCAAAACTATTAACAAGCACATGAAGAAGTGTTCTAAATCTCTTATAATCAGAGAGATGCAAATTAAAACAACTCTGAGGTATCACCTCACACCTAGCAGATTGGCTAACATAACAGCAAAGGAAAGTAATGAATGCTGGAGGGGATGTGGCAAAGTAGGGACATTAATTCATTGCTGGTGGAGTTGTGAACTGATCCAACCATTCTGGAGGGTAATTTGGAACTATGCCCAAAGGGCGATAAAAGACTGTCTGCCTTTTGATCCAACCATAGTTACTGCTGGGTTTGTACCCCAAAGAGATAATAAGGAAAAAGACTTGTACAAGAATATTCATAGCTGCGCTCTTTGTGGTGGCCAAAAACTGGAAATGAGGGGATGTCCTTCAATTAGGGAATGGCGGAACACATTGTGGTATCTGTTGGTGATGGAATACTACCTTGCTAAAAGGAATAATAAAGTGGAGGAAATCCATGGAGTCTGGAACAACCTCCAGGAAGTGATGCAGTGAGAGGAGCAGAACCAGGAAAACATTGTATACACAGAGATTGATACACTGTGGTACAATCGAACGTAATGGACTTCTCCATTAGTGACAATACAATGTCCCTGAGCAATCTGCAGGGATCTAGGAGAAAAACACTATCCACAAGCAGAGGACAAATTGTGGGAGTAAAAACACTGAGGAAAAGCAACTGCTTGACTACAGGGGTTGAGGGAATATGACTGAAGAGAGACTCTAAATGAACACTCTAATGCAAATACCAACAACATGGAAATGGGTTCGAATCAAGAACACATGTGATACCCAGTGAAATCACGTGTCAGCTATGGGAGAGGTGGAGGGGGGGAGGAAAAGAAAATGATCTTTGTCTCCAGTGAATAATGTTTGGAAATGCTCAAATAAAAAAAAAAAATTAAATAAATAAATAAATAAATGAATGAATGAATGAATGAATAAATAAATAAATGAATGAATGGATGAATAAATAAATAAATAAATGAAAAAAAGAGAGAGATAAGCAGGGAAATAACACTGTGCTTAAAGACAATACAGATCATGAAATAATAACAGTAAAATAAACATAGAGAGAGATATACAGATATCTAGCTATACATACACACACATTCATACCACACCCCTCTAATTGCATAGGGCCCAAGTATTTAAAGGAAAAAAGAACCAAAATGGTCAAATATTTATATAGTAAGACAATTATAGCAGTTCACTTCAGTGTCTCTTTCAGAATATGGCAAAATCTAATATTTAAGGAAAATAGTTTACAACAAAATAGTGGAAGAGCTAGCTTTGGTATCCCCATAATGATTTATGAATGAAAAATTAAAATAATACTTATTTTCTATTATCTCAAGGTACCTTTATGAAAGAGATCATGTGCTGGTACTTAAAGAATTCATACATAAATATGGAAAAGCAAAAATATCAAATATACTTTTTGACATGATTTAATACAATTAAATTAGACATTTCACTAAGGTTTAAAAAATCATCTAGAATTATTTAGGGGGAAGATGCAAAGCAGTGTGTTCTATTTAAGAGAGAACAAGCCTCAGAATCAAAAATATCTTGATTCAAAGGCCTGCCTCTAAAAAGTACTATGTGACCTTATGCAAGTCAATTAACCATTCAGTGCCCTTAGCTGCAATGTACAATTATAGGCTTCAACCAAGACAGTACATGGATGATAATTTATCATAGGACCAAAGGAATTAAAATCAGTGCCAGCAACAAAATTTCTTATGTTTTAACTAAATACAAAAAAGCAGAAATTGCAATTATGTAGAAAATTTATCAGAGGATCTTATGATCCTATGATGTTGTAACAAATTCTCTTCTGGGGACTTCCTTAACTACAGTTCATACATTTTGCACATTGTCTCATTATTATTATTCTCTTCAATATCCCCAAGCAATTACATAACCAATGGAAAAAGGTCAAAAATAATGGATTGAGCACATAATTAAACAAATAGAAACCAACCAAATGATAATCCCTAAATATGTATCAAGGAAGAAATATTTAAATTCAAAGGAGAGATAACCAAATCTAAAAATAAAAAGACTACTGACCTAATGAAAAGAACAAGGATTTGATTGCATTTTAATACCAACAAAACTGATGAACCATTACTTGATTTGATGTTTTTAAGAGAAGAAAACTAAATTACCACATTAAAAATAAAATTGGAAATTTAAAATGAATGGAGAGAAAATAAAAGTAAAGTATCAGGAATTACTATACCCAATTATCTGTCGAAAAACTGAAAAATTAAATGAAATGCATGAATATTTATTTTTTTAAATGTATAACGGATTAATAAAATGGAGATAGAAAATGTATAGTGATATTAAGCAGTCTAATTTCAGAAAAGGATATTGAGCAAGCCACAATTAGATTTCTTGTCCAGAGGTCTTTATAAGCAAATTGTTTTAAATAAACAAGCTTTATGATATATGCATTTCTCTCAAAAATATTGCAGGAATGTGCCCCACCACACTCCTATGAAGAGGAGATAAAGCAAAGAAAAATAACCATAGAACAATACCAGTAATGTTTATAGATATCAATTATTTTTTCAAAATAATGATTGCTAGCATTTATACAGAACCTTAGGGTTGTAAAATGCTTTACAAATATTATCTCATTCAAACCTCACAACAACATTGTAAGGTAGGTGCTACTATTATCCCTATTTTATAGATGAAGAAATTAATGCAGACAGAGATTAAATGACTTGCCAGAATCACAGAGCTAATAATAAGTGTCTGAGGTGGCAGGCGAACTCTGGCTCTCCTCACTTCAGCCCAATACTCTAGTCACTGTGCTCGATCTCTAATTTTAGCAGAGAGGCTATATCAATAAATAGTGCAAATGATTCATTACAACCAAATTGAATTTATACTAGGAATGCAAAGATGATTCAACATTAGGGAAAATGTCAGTATAATTAACCATCTGAACAACAAAAATAATAAAAATTGCATTAATTGATGCAGAAAACAGGCTTTAACAAAATAAGACACGCATTGATATTAAAAGCCCTACATGCCACAAGAGAGAATGGGTTTTTCAAGCAATCAACAAGCATTTATTATGTGCCAGGCCCTGTGTAAGCACTTTCCCTAATATGATCAGAGGCACTTTGGAAAGCTTTTCAAATTCAGCCTTTGTTCATGTGGCCCTGGGACCTGGCTATCACTTTCCCACTTTTCACAGGGAATTTCTCTCCATTGTAAACCTTAAAATTTCTTAGACTTATGAATGTTGGAAATTTCCCCATTGGGAAATTTCATACTTGAAAAATTTCTTACTGATAGTAAGAACTCTATTGGAATGTGAAACTCCTTGGCATGGGAGGATCCTTCTCCTCCCTACTTAAGACTACTTTAGGACAGAAACCTTTTGCTAAACAATGGAAAGGTCTTTGACCTATGCTTAAGCATAGAACAGGAAGTTCTTTGAGTCATGATTGATTTTAGAATTGATACAATAGAGATACTTGGAATGACAGAACCAGGTCTTGGAACTTACAATCTCCACCCTACTCAGAGTAACAGGATTTAGGAAGGGCTGCAGCAAAGATCAAGATTTAATTATTTGAGAATATGACCTTCAACAGACATGTGCAAAGGAAACAGACCTCTGGGCAGTCCTAGGTTAAGCTAGAGCCACCATTGGCACAGGGGAGACATCGACAGTGATTGGTAGATGTGAAAACTGAGGGGAGGGGACTTAGATGGTTTCCTTAAAGATAGCGGGGTCTGAGGACAGGAGGAGGAGGTTTTGCTCTGAGAGGTTTTGCTCTGAAGGAGTATGAGAGGAGAGAGGTCCTGGAGGGAGAGCTCCTGGAGAGATCTGAGAGGAGGGCTTGCTCTGAAGGAGGCTGGAGGTGGAGGCCCCTGAGACTGTTTCTCCATTTTTGGTCACGTGAGTAATAGGGACTGATCTCTTTTCTTTGCCTCAGCTATCTAAGGGCTTGGGCCTTTGGCCCAGCCTAAGCAGAGGGGGTATTAAGCCCTATTCCCTTCTCTCCCCTTTCTCTCTCTCTCTCTCCCTCTCTCTCTCTATCTCTAATACCTTTCTTCCTCCTGTTTGTAATTAAAAACTCCATAAAAGGTTGACTGCTGACTTGAGTTTTCATTTAGGAATTACATAGCTGAATTCCTTGGTGACCTTAAATTAATATATATCAGTCTTTTAAAGTGATTTCCATATCACACCATCCTTTAAGCCACCACGTCCACGAAGCTTTCCTTCTATCGGCTGATAATGGAACTTTCCCCCCAAACCTTATAAAATGGTTTGTGCTGTATTCCTTTGATGTATTGTTCAGGAACAATTTTGTTTTACTATTATCTGTGTGTGGCCTGCAGCACTGAGACAGTCGCCCCTTCCTCCTACATCTGAGTAGCTAGAAGAACTAAATTACTAATGCCCGTTAAGACCATTGTAAGATGATGGGAAGAACCAGCTACTTGGGAAAGATTAAAGAAGGCAGAAAGGAGATGGGGCTATGAGGAAAGAGATGATAACTAGGAGAGAAGAGGATTGAGGAATTAGGGAGAGGGGAAATGTGTTTCCATAGTAAATGTCCTAAGAAACAGGATAGGTTCACTGGAAGCCTCTGATATCAATAAAATAACATGTCTGAAGATAAACATGTGTGTGTGTGTGTGTGTGTGTATCAATACTTCCTAGTTGTGTGATCCTGGACAAGACATTTCACCTTGCTTGCCTCAGTTTCCTTACCTGTCAAATGAGCTGGAAAAGGAAATGGCAAACTATCCCAGTATCTTTGCCAAGAAAGTCCCAAATGGGGTCACAAAGAGTTGGCCATGACTGAAACGACTGAGCAACATGTATATTTTAATGTAAATGCATATGTTTGTATATATGTATGTATGTATGTATGTATCTGTCTATCTCTCTGTAGCACCTGTTTCACAGGGTTGTAGAGAGGATCAAATGAGATCAATCATGTAGGTAAACCAGAAAGGTTACACAATTATCAGTTGTGTGAGCTATTAGCAACCCTAGAATAGAGAGTACTATGGGTGAGTCTCCTGAAATGTCTACCTCACTTAGAATTTTTCTTCCTTTCAGAGGCTGTTTAGTGGGCCGCATGGGGGTCTAATAATTCTTCAGCCCTCTGGCAGAGGGCTGGCAGCCTCCCTGAATAGTTGCTCAGTATGATCTAAAAGAATGACCCAAGTGAACTGACTTAGCTGAATGGGGTCGAGATACACCTCTTCCCCATTGTCTCTCCATAATGGCTGCATTCCTCTCCTGTGACGTTCCAAAGAGAACGGAAAATGAGAGTTTAGTTTCACTAGTAGTGACTTAAACTGGTTCTTGGTTTTTCCCATGAGGGCTACCTCTTTGATATTTGTCCCACAGAGTTCTCTCGAAGCCCTTTAATAGAAGGTATGAGGGAATAAATACATAGCCACATGCTTACACATAGATAGCATGCCATTAGTGGTAAGCCTGCTTTTAAAATGATTAATAGAAAATGGCTGATCAAACAATGAATCATTGATCTGGAAATAGAACACGTGTCAACAATTCCAAATCCAGGGTGGAACAATTGATCCAAATGTGAAATGGAGCAGCCAGCACCATCCTCCAGCAGGATGTTTTCATCTCCTAGCAGCCTCCATCCTTCCATCATCCCTCTCGCTAATACTTCAGCAGTATCTTGGAGTGTATTTCCTCCCTCTCCTGCTGGCCACACCCCAGCTGAGATCCACCCTCAACTGTGATTCTCCTCTGCCCCCCCCTCCAAGTTCAAAAACTCCTAGTTATGGCTCTGCTCATCAAGCAACATCCAGAGAATATTTACTAGGTATTCAGCATTTGATGACAATATCATCACCATGTTTTATGCATGGAATGAAATGTGTACCTATCCAAGACCTCAATGGAGCAATCTAAAAGCTTTCACTCCACAGCTAATAAGGAACAAGGATACCTACATCTCAGCAAGGTCAACAACAACTCTTTGGGGCTGTTTGGAGGGAGACGACAGGTTAAAACAGAACAGCAAGCAAATCTGCTGAAAAGTGAAGAAATTCACCTGCACCTTTGGGACTGATGATTGAACATTCTAGGAAATCGATTTTGTTTCTTTCTTCCTTTCAGTAAAAATTCCCTTTGTATTAATATGAACTGCATACTTGCAATGGAGAACCTTCGTTGCATTAAGGAGTGCCTTGTCTACACGTTGCCAGATTTCTGGTGATTGAGCCTAAAAGTGAGAAAATCTCAAGTTTACCTGGGCCCTTTCTGCCCTGAAAGAATTTCTGCCACCAAGAGGAGACAGGGAGGGGATTCATATATTCCACAGCCCCTGTGGGTTAATACCAAGGTAAAAAATTCGACAGCGGAGTATGAGAGTCAAAATGAGCTGCCAGGACCAGCACATGGCAAAATTGGGAAGTCTTTTCAGTCTCCCCTTTTTTGTGTCTATGAATTCCATATCTGTTAAGTGATGGACTATCAGGAGAAGAAACATAACAATGGACATGGACAAAGTGGAGCTGGAGGGAAGGGATGTGCAACCAGAAGACTACAGAGAGAGAGAGGTAGAGGTCATACCGAGACAAGCAAGCCAGTGACAGAAGGGGCCTAGAAAACAGAGGAGAAGGAAAGAAGCCTAGAAGTGAATTCAGTTCAGCAGGAATGATATGGAAGGCTGGGAACTTCTGGCAAGCTAAATGATTCAGGAGACCACGTCAGGAAGGCTTCACAACATGGCCTAGAGAACTCAATGGAGGATTTCACAGGGGAACTATGAGAGAATGACTGTAATTTAAAATATAGTTAGAAGAATGGAAGCAAAAAAAATTCAGATACTTGAATCGGACAAGGACATAACAGAGAAAGAGAACCACAAATCAATATCTGCAATGACTCTCATGTGTAAGGGAAGGAGCATGGAGATCCAGAATCAAGGCCATAAGGCCTTGTTGTTGTTGTTTGCTATGCCATTTTTCAGTTGTGCTCCACTCTATATCATCCTAATTGGGATTTTCTAGGCAAAGACACTAGAATAGTTTGCCATTTCTTACTCCAGCTCATTTTACAAATGAAGAAACTGAGGCAAACAGAATGAAACGACTTTCCCAAGGTCACAAAGCTAGTAAGTATCTGAGGCCAGATTTAAACTCACAAAGATGAGTCTCCCTGACTCCAAGCCTGGCACTCTATCCACTGTGCCACAAAAGCAGATTTTGGTAACTGTTATATACCTGCAATTTATCTGACTACATATAGATTTGTCACCAGATGGCTAACAATGCCATTAGGAAATAGTTCATTTGGTTTTATTTGCATCCAAAATCATTGTTCATTTGAAGTCTCCATGTGAGTATCTTTCCAGCTCCCTGGAAAGAAGGGTTTCTAAGGAGAACTATGAAGCAGAAGTTGCCTCTTCTTTCTTTTCTTTCTTTCTTTCCCCTTTCGCTTAAGCTCTTAGTTGGTTGCAGTGAAAGTGATGAGTTCACAAGCCTCTCCTTATCTGGACTCCCTCTCTGGGGTTTTCTCTGAACCATGGCATTTCAAGGAAGTGGGAAAAGGAAGGAAAATGAACAAAAATGCCTAGTTCGGAGAATTTAAGGAAATCCCTTGACACAATTGGACTGTGATATAAAATCCAGTATTACAATGTACACTGGAATTAGAGCAGTGGTTTCAAACTCAAAAAGAAATGGATCATGGAGCCGGATATTAACTCTGAAAACCACAAAATGGGTTCTGTTGTATTGTTATTTATTTTGTTAAATATTTTCCAATTATATTTGAATATGGTTCCTACCTTACATGGGACCTTCCCACCCAAGAGAAGGCCAGGGATCTCTGACCTGAGACCCATCACTGAAATATGTACATGTTCCCCAGCTTTCCATGTAAGAGACACT
The DNA here is from genome assembly GCF_027887165.1 of Monodelphis domestica. NCBI lineage: Eukaryota > Metazoa > Chordata > Mammalia > Didelphimorphia > Didelphidae > Monodelphis > Monodelphis domestica. The sequence continues at coordinate 8,455,016 of NC_077235.1, forward strand.
GCTTTGTAGCTCAAAGCCATTTCTGCCTCCACCGTATTCTCAAAGATATCCCCTTCTCTCTGTTCCTGTAGCTCCCACATTAGTTGAATGTCTCATCACTTCTCTCCTAGATTATTGCACCAGCCTCCTAAGTAATGTCTGCTTCAATGATTGCCCCTCTCTATCCCATTCTGGTGTCAAAATCTGGAAAGTCAGAAGCACAGCCTGGAAGGACTTAGCTAGCACCTCTTAACATCTAACGTAAAGGTCATGATTTCATCCTCTTACCTCTTAGTAGGCAACTGCCCAAGGGCTCGGGATTTGTGGGTTTGGATTGTTCCCAAGTCATTTCCATTATGCTTCTTGTTAATAAGCTGTAGAGTCATATTGTTCTTCCATATACTAACCATCTCTGACCCAGCTGTGGACTGAAAAGGGATGGAGGGGCTTCCAGTTATGAAATTTACCCGGTTCCTCTCCTCCCTGCTGTGAGATGTGCAGAAAGCAGTGCCAAACAGAAGAAAGGGGTTTTCCCAACACAGTCCCAAGTATGCACCCCAATTGTCTTGCACGCACGAATTGATTTATGGAATGATGCTGAGTGCTTGGCTTCACTGGGGCAAGTAAGTTAGGTTAGAGTAGACCACAGATGATGAATACCTATAATTGGAAATAATCAACAAAGGGAAGACATTAGAATTAAGGATGATTAGGACAGACTTACTGTGGCAGGTGAGAGTCTAACTGGGATCTGAAGGAAACTAGGGAAGCCAGGAGGTGGCGTTGAGGAGAGAAAGCATTTCTGGCATGGGGACAACTAAGAGAAATGCCCAGAGAGGGATATGGAGGGCCATGTTCAAGGAATAGCAAGGAAGTCTGTGTTACTGGATTAAAGGATACAGAAAGCAGAGGAAGTTTCAGTAAGATGACTGGAAAGGTGGTAGAGGGTGAGAAACAGGCTATGAAGTGCGTTGAATGCCAAACAAAGGATTGTAGGTTTGATCCTAGAGGTGCTAGGGAGCCACTGGAGTAAACTGAGAAGGGAGAGTGACATGATCAGACCTAAACTTTAGGAAGATGACTTGGATGGGGGTGGAAACTTATAGCAGAACTAGCAGTCAATATAGTACATAGCTATTTGCATGTTGTCTCCTGAATTAGGCTGTAACTTCCCTGAGAGAAGGAACTGTCTTTTGCCTCTCTTTGTATTCCCAGACCTTAACACAGTGCCTGGCCTATGTTTATTAACTGACTGACTAAACAGTGGGTATTTTAAGGATGTGAGAGACCGACGCTAGACCCTGGAACCAAAGGCCCCTTTCCCCTTTCCCTGATTAGCTCCCCTTCTCCTTCACCTGCTGGAACTCCAGAACAAAGCGGCTGTTCCACTCCATAGGGCACTGTTACTTTCCATGCTATGACCCGACAGGTCCATGATGGATTAATGTTCTGATCCTATACTGTCTGTACCACGTTAGGAACTATACAATCATGGGAACCATCTACTTCCCACCCTGAAAAGCCAATGAGACAAGTCCCAGATTACCTAATATGAGAACAACACCCTACAAAAGATTGCCCCCTTCTCCACTGAGGTGGAGACCCCTAGCCATCTGCAGGTTGCAGGTTCCCCCTCTGCTCTCCTTTCCTCTCCCCTCTTTCCCATAATAAAGCTTTGCTATATTACTCAATCTCTCTGTCCCATTTGCCTCAGGTCGGACCCCCTCTCATCCAGGTCTGACAACAGACATGTTTATAGGTAGTAGAGAATCAGCCAGTAGACAAGGAGTAACTGAAGATTAGTAAGAATATAGAGAATATAGAAGAGACAATCTGATGATGGAGAAAATTGGATAGAATGGGATCACTTATACATCTAGAAGGATTTGTCCTAACAAGGCCAATGGCCACTTCTTCATTAGAGACAAGAGGTAAAGGAGGAGATAGCAACAGAAGGCATCTGAGTATTAGAATTGAGGAACAGAGGAGAAAAGGGAGTGATGGTGGGACAGGTAGAGCCAAGAAATAACAATGTGAAGCAAGGAACACTCTAATACCCCTACCATGATTAAAGAGTTAGAGGGTATGAATGACAGTTCAACCAGCCATGGAAAAGGCAAATGGTTAAACTGTGTCATCAGGAGGGAGCTAGATCTCAGTGAATGCAAGAAGGTGTTATTTGAAAAGAAGTTGGATGGAGCAAGAAAGGAAAATATTTTAGATGAAATCCAATGGCTGTCTCTAAGAGCATAGTGAAAGGGAATGGGTAGTTTCAGGGTGGGAGGTTAGGGACCTTGGGATGAGAGGGATGGGAATAAGGAAGTGGTCAAGAGCAGTGTTTGAATAATGGCAACCAAAGGCTCAGACTCACTGGCATAGGATGGGTAGGATGGTATGGGAAGCATGTTAATCATTAAGGAATGGATTCAGGTAAGTGATAAATATCCACAGGAATTCATTCCTTGGCAGAGTGTCCTGGGCTGTCAGTAAAGCACTGTGCATAGGGGGAGGAGAGGCAGGCCCTGAAGAGCTATAGAGTACAGGCAGAACAGATTCGTTGACCCTGAATATGGCTGAAGGGGGTACTCTGGAAAGACTCTAGTCTTCAAGTTGGGTCAACCTTTAGTTCAGTAGGCTTCAAATTTGGACCCCAGTTCCTCTTTTTCCAGGAAGGGACTGCCTTTGATGTCCCTCTTCTCTTTCTCCCACTGCCACTACCCTGGTCATTGGCTTAATCAACACTTCATGTCAGCTCCACTCAATACAACAGTATGTCTGGCTCCACTAAGCACACTGCCTTCCAGATACCAAATTCTGCAACTCATAAAAAGGTCTTTGCTTGCTCATGGTAGAATTTTTCTTGGAAAACAAACTAGCAGTATGAAGCAAAGTTACAGAAACAATCATATCCTTTGATCTCATCAGTCCATTCTTAGGTATCTATTCTGAAAGCATTATCAAAAACAAACAATAAAGAGTTATCTGAGCCAAGTTTTTCTGAGCCATGATCTGTAATCTTAAAAAATGGAAGCAATTTAAATGTTCAATGGTAGGAAATGGTAAAACAAATTGTGCTATTCCATCATAAATAAAAAAAAATTCCATTGTAATGTAATGTCGTAATACAATGAAGGCCAAAAAGTGAGGGATAAAAAGAAATCTGGAAAGGCTTTTCTGAAAAAAAAAATACAAAAGGAAAAAAGTAGAACCAGAACAAAACAGTATGTACCATCCATGACCTAAGTAAGCACTGAGTACATTGATCATGCATTCTCTGTGATGACTAACAGTTATATACTTGGCATACATCATCTCATTGGAGCCTCCCAACAACTAGTATCATCCTCTCTATAGAAATGAAGAAATCCAAGATTCGGTTCAGAAAGGTTAATGACTTGTCCACAGTCACTCAGCCAACGTGTCAGAAATGAGATTCAAATCTAGGTGTTTCCTCTCTCCTGCTCCAGTGCTCTAACCAATTTGCCATGCTGGGTGTCACATGGAGGGCTAAATCCTTACTTAACATACCAAGTACCCATTGTATATATGTCTAGCTTCTCCCACAGTAGTATGAGAATGAAAGCTAAAACACCCATCAAAAGTCTTTTCCCCAAGGAAAGAATAAAAGCCACTCATAAAACAGAGCTTGAAAAGTTGAGTGGAAGATCAATGTTGTCTAAAAGATGCTCAGACGCTGGAGTAAGAAATCATCACTATTCGTTCTCATGGCCCCCACCTGTCACCATCCATGAAGCCCTGGAGAAGGCAGCCCTTTGATTCCATTCGCTAGCTGCCAAACTGTCAACACCTTGGGACAAGACAACCCTCTTTAGCTTCCTGCAAGGCTGAGTTCCTTGGCCACCTTCTGCTGTATGCCTCTCCTGAGCCCCCTAGTTGTTAGAACTTGCTCACTTCTCAAATAATTACTCTTGCTTCTCAGATTACACATTCTATTCCCTCAGGGAGATGTGACACTGCACCAGGGACCAGCAGAATAGGAACTTAATGTTTGTTGGAGTGGACTGAACTGCATGACCTCCAGGAGCTAGGCCTTCTGGGGATGCATGGCCAACACCCTTCACATCAGAGAAATGCAGAAAGAAAGCCAGCTGGCTACCCATGAACCCTGAACTCAGACAAGTTCCTAAGGAAAGACCACTGGATGTGGAGCATAGCTCTGACACTTTGGGAGAGCCTCTCAGAGCATCTGCTTCCTGATCTAGAGGAGAGGGTTTGAAAAGCTGACCTCCAACTCTGATTGGATGAGCCTACAAAACAGCCCTGAGTCTGCCCTTGTTTAGGAATCAGAAAGTTACAGCTTGACTGTGCCATGGAAAAAGCATGTCCAGTGGGATGGAGTCAGTGATGCTTTGATGTCAACTTCCAGTCTATGGAGAAGCCAGAGAATGACAAAACCGGTTCCTCTTTTGTTCCAGTTATATTCAATGAGGAGTCTTCCATTTGACTTAAACTAGGTCAGTTCAAAGTCTGAGCATTTAATTTCTTCTTCTCCGGCAATTAACATAACTTATTAATAAGGCTTGTATTTGAAAAGGGTTTTAACAAAATGTCAACTGCATCCCTATTCCATCAAGATAAGGGCTATATTTAGCTGGTTCTAATTAAAAATAGCTCAAATGCTGCTTGGTAAGAGGAAGAAGAATGTGTTCGATCCATGATGCCTTTCAAGAAACTCTGACATTTTTGTTCCTTTGGTGTAATGAATGGCTTGGATAAATAAGGCTTCATTTTGTCTGCAATGTACCAAGTATCTAGAATGGGTTATTGAACCTTGTGGATGTGGCAGGTTAGCTGGCCTCACGTGCAGGAAATGTTAGCCACACAGAAGGCTCCTGGTCACTTGCGTTGTTATTTACTGGTGCCCTTCCCCAATAATACAATTGCTTTTGGCTTGCTCTGCTCTGCTCGTGAGGCACAACCGAGACTCCTGAAATGAATAGGGAGCTGTACATCAGTCAGTTTGATGTATGACCACTGCCACTGGCCCAAATCCATACGGTAAACAGATAAAGGTCTCAGTCAATCAGACTGATGAGGGAAGGGATGTCTAGCCCACTCCTTTCTGCCTTCCAGGGCTACTGGGAGAGAAATGCTTTGTAAACTTTAGTGCACTCTAGACAGAGGACAGGCCTGAGAAAAGCCGAGGAGACTGTAGCTTCATCTTGAGGCCCATGAACAGGACTCAGGAAAACTTCAACCTCCCTTTCCCAATTTCTACCCTCAAGTTTCTGCTTGTTCAGAAGAGAAGGGTCTTGCTGATAACAAAAAAGGTCTTTGTCCCTTCCACTGAGGTATACCTGAAAGGGGGCCCCAGGGAGATCTCCCAAGGCAGAACAAAGCAGGGGTATTCCTTAGCTAGCTGTGCAGCAGAAATGGGATTTCTCAAATCCAGAGAAGACAGGTCCTGGAAATAACCCTAATACTACTGGGAAATTGGCACTCCTGCCCTGCTTCACACCTACGTAGTGTTCTTCCCACCCCACCTCCACTCAGAGGAAGGGAGTGGGGGAAATCTCAGCTGATCCAGAAACAGAAAAATGTCCTTTTTTCTGATTAGTACATTGATGATCCTATTGGGTAGGTAGTTTGGCAATTGGGAAACATATGGGATTTCTCTGAAACTGAATGAAAGGGATACAGCTAGGACCCACTTCTCATCCACTGAAGCACAGATACTATTGTTCAGTATTCAGGACAGTTCTGCATTTAAGGAATCCCATCAATAATAATAATAACAACAATAATACTGTTCAACAGTTCTTAAAACTTCCCAGTTAGTTACCAGAAAGAATCAAGGGGATTCTTGACCTTTTTTTGTCTTGGATCCTGTTGGCAGCCTGGTAGAAACTGTCAACCTCTTCTCCTAATATTGATATGATTATTTAAATAATTTTAGGTAATTATATCACAATAGGAGCATAGAACTCATTATCTTCCCTCCCTCACCTTCCCTATTACTTTTTTTTAGAACAACTTAAATTTTTAATCTGTTCTTTACAGTTTTACCTAGCCCATTTTTGATGAAGAAAACTGTAAAAAGTTAGTAACTGCCACAAGTTAACACCAGGAGGTGGCACCTGTCAATTTCCCCAAAACGTCCTGGTTGCAGGGTGTTGGAAATGCACTGCTCCCACTGGTTGGAATCAATCACAGAAGATTTAGTCCACGGGTCACTTTTCCCCATATGTTTTTGTAAACTCTTCAGTGTTCTTACAGAATTTTTAGTATTCTTCGGCTAGCTCAGCCCAAACGGGGTGCTCAGGCTGGGGGTCATTCAGCAGTGCTATGAGGGACTAGATGACTTGGCCAGTTTTGGTTGCTGGTTTCCAGTTTTCAGCACTGATTACTGGCAGACAAACCTGCCCCTTTTCATCCATATTCGGGTGGTAAATCTTTGTTTTAAATATAATCTTGGGTGGTTTGAATGGATACTCTGATTGGAACAGTGATTTCAATTCTGAAGGCTCCCTTGTCATATGGAGGGTTGTTAGGAATGATGAGTCCTTGCCAAGTCAATAAATTAGTTTCACCAACCTGGATGTTATGGAAGTTTTTCATCCCACACTCGTGGATTTCTTCCAGCTCCTTCAAGAGCCTCCTTCTGGCTGCCATCTTGGGTCTGGTGCTGCTGCTGTCCAACAATGCATTGCAGCTGCTGGCTGACCTGAGCCCCTGCACTTCCTGCAGCTCACACATGCGCCAGAGAGTTGAGGGGGCGGGGCTGAGCCAGGAACAGTTGGGGGAGAGGGAGAGAAGGAGAGGGGGTTCAAGGAGAGAGGAAAGAAGGGAACACCCTATCTGTTACTGCTGAAGGCCACACCATCCTTTCAGTCCCTCAAGCTTACAATCAAGATGTCATCTTAGACTATCCGCTATCCCACCACCTCCTTGCCCTATTTCCAGTCTGTTGCCAAGGCCTATGGATTTTACCTCTACAGCATCTCCCAAATACAGCCCCTTCCCTCCTCTGCCACTACCCCAGGCCCTTATCACCTAAAATGTGGACTATTACAGTACCTGTCAAAGGGTCCACCTGCCTCAGGTCCTCTCCACACTCAGTTACCAAAGTGATTTTCTTAAAGTGTGGGTCTGATCATGTTAAATCCCTACTCACTATACTCTAGTGCCTCCCTTATTGCCTCCACACTCAAATAGAAAATTCATTCAAAGCCCTTCAGAACCTAGCCCCCATGAACCTTTCCAATCTTCTTACACCTTAGTCTTGACTGTTTCACCCACAACACTCCTTCTTTTGCCATTTTCTCTAGCTGTGCCCCAAGAGAGCTGCTCTGATTTGTGGATCCTCATTTCCCTTTCACAACCTTAAAATACTAACAAAGTGCTGCGTGGCCCCAACTCAATACTTGAGTGGCTCAGTGAGCTTACCAGTGTGGGCATTCCTTCTACTGGGGAAGATTACAACCCACCGACATCTTTTCTCATAGAACTTTTGTCCGAGTATTTCCATGATATCCCCAGTGAGCTATATAGTCCAGGTCTAGAATATTTCAAGGCTCCTAAGACAATACTATGTCAAATAGGTCTTGCTCTTGCAATTGGCCAACTCACAACTTTATATGATCATATGTGTCTCTCAGGCTCTTTCATCAGATTTCTTTCAGATGACTTAGAAGTGGTAGTATCCTGCAGCCAGCTTAGATCCGCCAGTGGTCAAATGTCCAGCTCCAGAGTCAGAAGACTTGAGTGCACCTTTATGAGCTTGGGCGAGTCTCTCCAATGACCTGGACCTCAGTTTTCTCATCTGTAAAGGTGGGCTCAGCTCTACATCTATGACCCCAGGACCTTCCCTTTCAATTCAATTCAATTCAATTTAGGAAGCACTTACTCTTCAAGGAACTAGAAATGTAAAAACAAAAAATGGAACAGGCTCTGCCCTCAAGGAACTTACATCATCCTCTGCCTTTGGAGTATTAATTGTACAGATAATAGGAGCTGTCACTTATAGGGTATTGAAAGTCTACAGGAGATTTTCAATTCATTGTTTCATTTTAAAGTTAGAACCAACTTGAGAGAGAGGCACTAAAGATATCATCACCCCTACTTTACAGATGAGCAAATTCAGGTTGTAACAGGTGAGATGACATGCTTTCCCTTGACCCTCTGACTAATGTGTAAGAGACGATTCAAAGGTGATTAAAAGGCTCTCTGTTCTTTTTCCAAAGAATGTAAACCTGGGCTCCTGGGAAGGGTGTTTAGGAAACAAAGTGACAGAGTGCCAGGGCTATCCAACTAGGATTCCAGATTTTGAGTTGGAAGAAATCTTGCTGGTCATCTAGTTCAAATCCTGTCATTTGGCAGAAAAGAAAACTGAAGACCAGCGAGGGAAAGGGACTCATCCAAGGCCACATAAAGAACAAATGAATTCATCAGAGGCCTTCCCTCTATTATTTCCTATTTATCCTGTCAAAAGCTTACTGTGTATGTGTGTATGTATCCATTTGCATATAGCACCCCCCCTTATATTGTAAGCTCCTTGAGGGCAGGAGCTTTCTTTTGCCTCTTTTTATTCCTAGTACTTAACATAGTGCCTGGCACACAGTTGTCGCTTAATAAATGCTTACTGAATTGAAAAAGTGAAGTTTTGCTCTCCCACAATCCTATTCTAATTGTGGGAGCACAAAGGAAAGATTAGCAGTTGGTAAGCTAGAAAGTCCCTGAAGTTCTACCAGTTTAAAGGCAAGGCAGATGGCAAGGCCCAAGGGTCTTTAGAGTTACATCAATAAGACAAATGGCAATACTGGAGAGGTCTAAAGGATACAGAGGCAGGGCAGATGCTAAGGCCTGGAGGACCTCAGGAGACAGTGCCAGGGCAGATGGTAAGACCTGGTGGTCCTCCATTTTACCAGAAGGAATAGAGTTAGTGACTGCCCTCTCATCTAAGCTACATGAGCAGCCAAGCAGCCCAGATAAGGTCTGAGCAGTCTGAAACAAAGGAGAGGAGGGGGGGAAAGTGAGGGGAAAAGAGGAAGGAGAGAAGGTACCCTACCCGACATGCCCAGATGGGGACTCAAAGGCTTAGTAAGATCAGAAAATTGTAGAGGCTAAAAACTCCAACTGACTTCAAAGGCTATTGTATTGGTGGCTATCCAGGGAATCAGAGAAAACCCATTCCTTTGAACAATCTTGACGTTCTGAGAGGAGAAATTGCTCACTGGTAGAGACTCTGTGGAACGCTGGTTGTAGAAAGCTAAAATAGTTGTCAGGATGGAGAAAGTTTGCAAAAAAGTCTTATTGAGTACAACAAGAACTCCAAAGTTCTTGGTCAATGTGCCTCTGAAAATGGCCACTGACAGACAAAAAGATTTGGTGGTACAGTATGTGAAACCTAATCCTGCCATCCAGAAAGGAAAAAAGAATAGACTGAATGAATTTGACTAGAGCAATAAACTTCATAGAAGAAATGATTACTTTAAACAGCCTTCATCCATCTTAATAAGGCATGTTCCACTCCCTCTATCTTCAGCCTCCTTCCCCTGCCTCTCAATCAAATGATGCCTATCAGCTCCTAGAAAATCTGATTCCAAACCTAGAGGGTGCCAAAGTGGGATGGGCTATCCCAGAAGAAAGTGAGTGACCACTTATTGGCGGCCATCAAGCTAAGGTTCCATGATCATTTGCAAGGTATGTTTTAGAGAGGATTTGTGTTCAGGTCTGGATTGGCCTATGTGGTCCCAAAAACCCCTTCTAACTCTGAAGTTCTGTGATTCTATCGCACAAGTGCAAGGACCTCCCTCAGCTACCTCAGTGTAACCTTTGGCAAATCTATAAAATGGGAAATTAGACTGGATGCCCTCTAAGAGGCTAACAGCTTAAATCCATGATCCTAAGCCTCTCCTAAGAAATCCAATTTCATTCTGATCATGCCTTTACTGTTTCCTAAGCACTCTGAGAAGTAGTATGGGCATTGGTTAGCACCCTGGCCCTGAAGGACCAGAGGCCCTGGCTTCCTCAGATATTTAATAGATCCATTATCCAAAGTAAGTCAGAGGGTATAGATTTAGAGGTAGAAGGGATTTTAAGAGCTTCTAGTTCATCCTCCTCTCTGATCCTCAATTCCTCATCAGTAAAATGGGGATAGTTATAGCAGTTAACTCTTAGGGTTGTTGGAGAGCACAACTAAAATAATAAACATGAAGCACTTGGTGAATCTTCAGGGAGTCCATAAACATGGCCCATTATCATTCATATACTTGGCTTAAGCTATGTCCAGTCATGCTTATGTATTTATATTCTGTTTTCTAAGTCTTCTTGACTACTGTGAATGTGTTGGTCTCTTCGACTAGGTTAATATCTCTCCTTAGGGGCAGGGGCATGTTACTTCTTTTAAATCCCCCCCATATTGCACAGCCCAGAGCTGAATACCCAAGAGGGCTCGCCAATGGAGTCAACAAAGGCCAGATCTGGCTGTACCCTCTAGCCTCCCACCTCAATGGTCTTTGGGTAAGTGAGCATACTAGAAGTAAAACCGCAAGTCCAACTTTCCCATTGCATTCCTGGAGTTCTCTTTAGCTAAATGCACTGCTTCCAGGGCTGAGACAGATCATTTCAGAGCAATATGACATCAGGGTAGCAGAGATCCTCTGGGAAGTCAGGACAAAATTCACTGATCTTTGAGATGATTTGTCTAGCAGATGGCCAAACTGGAAAGTGCCATGATCTGGGCATAGAGTTTTTATTTCCAGTCTTCCCTGCCTCTCCTCTATCCCCATGCCTTAAAAAGAAACCTGTCCTGCACAGCCCCATACCTCCGCATAAACCAAATATCCTCTATTTATATTAACTCAGAATGCTGGGACTGTCATTCCCAGGGGCAAAGCTCCAGTAACTCATGTATGAGCTCCCCAAGGCAGTATAGGGCTGGAGTTTGCTTGACTGTACTTGTCATTTACTCCCAATACCTTCTTCCCCTCCTTTCTTATAGGGTTTAAGACAAAAAAGGTAAATAACTTTATGCAGCAAAATTGTCTAACAGAACAAATGTAATTCTGATACTTTATGCTTTGAGGATCTTAAATAAGGCACTTAGCTTCAACCCTCCTTCCTTGCCCATTTCTATTGCCTTGTCCCTGGGTTCCTGTGGTCTCCTCTGCCCCCACTTTCTATTCTCTCACTGCTCGAATGCTGTCAGAGGAATCTTCCTTCATCATCCTTTCTTCTCCCTGCTCAATAGCCTGCTGGGACACTGAGAATATACCCCAAAAGGCTCCCTGTCCCCCCAGTATTCATAGCAACCCTTTTATGTGGGAGCTGCTCACTGACGAGAATGAATGAAAAAGGTAGTGCATAAATGTAATGGATTCCACAAAATGAGGAATATGAGGAATTCAGAGAAATAGGGGAGGAACTCTACACAGTTCTTCTAGAAGGCATTTGCCTCATGTGGACACTGACCAAATTTTCTAACATGGTCTCCTCTGAGTTCCAACCTTGATTGCTCACCTCTTGGCCATGGGGAAGTCACTTCCAAAGTTTTAAATGCTGCCTGTTTTCTTTAACAAAATAAACCCTGATGAAAGGACCAGAGGGAGCTCACTGAACAAGCCTCCCTAATCAGTGGCTGAGTTCTGAGGAGAGGAAAAGCATCTCTTAGAACTGGTTCAAAGAGAACTCCCTCTCCTTTCAGTGCCTTCAACTACTCCTTTCAAATGAGAGTTCACATTTATCTTTCCTTCTAGGTATTTGATGCCTTGTCACACTAAGTCAAAAATGTCAAATCAGCTGAAAGGCATCTGCTTAAGGAGATAACACTTTGGCCCCAGCCTAAGAGAGACTGTTTCAATTTCCCCACAAATGGATCTTTAAGTAACACATACAGGATAAAAGACATAGGTTCTTCTTTCCTTGTTCCTCTTGGTCACTAGATACTTCTTCCGCTAGGTCCATGATGGCACACCTATGGCACTCGTGCCAAAGATGGCATGCAGAGACTTCTCTGTGGGCATGCACATCATCTCCCACCAGAGTCAGTTACTATAAAGGCAGAGGGACTCCAGTAGAGTTGCTCCACACCCCTATGCAACACAGCCCAATGGAAGTGCTTACTCACTCCCCTGAGCAGAGTGCTCAGGCGACTCCCCTCCTCCTCCCCATTCGTTTCTCTCCCTCCTCTGAGAAGAACATTGGGGGCACTGTCTGGGGTAAGGCAGCAATGGGAAGTGGAGAGTAGGGGGTGGCACTCCATCTGGGGGACACAGCATGGCAAGCAGTCTGGGTAGCTGGGCACAGCACTTAATCACTAGAAGGTTTTCCATCACTGCTCTAGGCTGTGAGTGCTTTCCTTTGGAATACTTACCTAGCAAAATATGCTTGGAAGGGTCTCCTCTTTTCACTGCAACCCAAAGTTGAAATGGCCTCCAACCAATCCTGACCGTTACAAGGATAAATCCAGGTGTCCAGAGTGCCAAGCAGTAACGACCACTACAGTATTTAGGAACTGACCATTGTCTATCATTTGAACAAAGGATGAGACTAAAAGTATCCTTCTTCCATCTTGAAAACAGTCTGTTCATACCCCACTACTTACACTGAGATGAGCACACAAACAGAATCCTAGCTTTCAATCTGGATAGGTCCTGAAAAATCTAGTAGCACAAAACTCTCATTTTACAAATTGGGAAACTGAGGACCACAGAAGTGAAGTGACTTCCCAAAGTCAGGTAGGTACTAAATGGCAGGACTGAGATTCAAAGCAAATTTTCCCAAAGTATCCAAGTCCCTTGAGGGCAGTGTCTTCGTATCTACACTTAACAGAGTGGCTGGCATATTGTAAATGCTCAGTAATTCTTCCATTGGGGTTGTCCTCTGACTCAAAATCCATCACTCTTGGTACTCGACTCTGTCACTAACCCTCTCATTTCACACAAGAGGAAGCAAGTCCATAAGAGGGGAAATGACTTACATAGATCACAAAGTGGCAGAGGTGGGATTCCAAGTCAGTTCCTCCCCTTTAACCTCTTGGGCTTCCTCTCATCTTGGAGATCCAGAATGAGAGCTTGCTAAGCTGGTGACCAGGGAAATAACTACACCATTTGATGCTCCTTTGCCAGACCTTTTCGGATCTTCCCAGGCGCTAGTACCTCCCCTTCAAAAACCAGCTGACATTGACTTTGAATATATTGGCATCCATTTATCTGTGGACAAGATGCCTGCCCCCCCCCAGAGTGTAAGTTCCTCGAGGGCAGGGGTTCTTTGGTTGTGTCTTTGTTTTCCTAGCACCAAGCACAATATGTGGGTCATTGAAGGTGTCTAATGAATGTTTTTGATTTGACTGAATTTAATCCACTTCAGGAAAGGGTATTTTTAAAAGAATTTCTTTGTCAAAGGAAGGTATCTAATGATAATATTTGGTTTTGAGCTCAGATTTCCCCAAAGTAATCAATATATGCCTTAATTCTGTGAGCTTGACAAACTCCTATTTGCAAAGAGAAATGTGTGTGCATGCTTATGAGTTTTGCGCAGAAGGTGACAAGAAGTCCTATTTCCAAATGTCAAGAGGTCCCAGCTTCCCAAGGCTTACTGATAATCTGAGCTTTGGCAGCAAGGTCTCATTAAAAGCATGGCAATGACTAGTCTTCCCTGCATTTCTTGTTTTCTTCTCCTTTAGGGGGAGAGAGGTGGGGAGGCTGAGCTATCTCAGGGGCCATTTGTTTTCAGTAATAAAAATCAAGTGCTTCAAGGTTTGCAAAGTGTTTCCTGTGCATTGCCTCATCTCAGCTATACATCAAGCCGCTGGGTGCTACCAGCATTACCAGTCCCATTTTCGAGCTGAGAAAACTGAGGTTACGTCCCTTTTGTCAGGCCATGAAGCTAATAAGGAGCAGAAGCAGCACTGAAAGCCAGCTCTTCCCCCATCCCTCGCATACCTGACTGTCTTTACCCCTCTGGCATGGTTCCACAATGTGGATCTTGGCCTCTCAGACTACAGAATTCACTTTGAGCCTTTTGACACATACCAGTGCCCATCATCAGCCTGCCCTGGGTCTTGACCTCCACACCAAACAGTCAAGCCTGGCTGGGATGTTTTGGACATTTCAAGTCGAGTGCTCTCAAGTGCTAGCAGAGCCTTTGCATGGAGTCCCAGGGCAGCTGACTGATGAGTAAAAGCTATGTGCACAGGATCCATTTCTGGCCCCACTGGGAGCCTCAAACCCTTGCTGAATCACACAGAGAAGGCTTAGGAGTCAGGAGGTCCTGGTTTTTTGCAGCCATTTAACTCCTACGTCCAAAGTCTAGCCCAACACACTTTGCAATTTTCCCAAAGGTTGGCCCTGGTCTACTTGTCTCATACATTTCCACAAATGAGCTCTCATCTCCTGAACACCTACTATGTGCAAAGTGGAGCATCAGATTCCAAGATCATAGGGATGAATTTAAGAAATGCCATTTCTCAACTATCATTTTCAGTCAGCATCTCAGTTCTTGCAGCTTAAAGTATCAAAAGAGGTTTTCATTTTCAATAATCTGACAGCTCCAGTCTGCAAAAGCCAAATAAGAGAGACCTGAAATCTGCAGAGAAATGAAAGGATAGCAAATAAGCCCCAGTGAATTAGACACGGTGCAGAGAAGAACAGATTAAGCAGGAATGGGTAAATGGGGGGGGGTCTGTTACCATGAGAACCAGCTTTGCCCTGGCTTCCCAGATCACATCACTTTCAGAGTATGTTCTATTGTCTGGGGTCAGATAAAGGATTGGGCCTGGGGGGCCCAAGAGGCAGGGCAGGAGAAAGACTATGGGCTGTGGAGTCAAGGTGCACAGGAAATTCGGCCTCCTCCTCTCTGAGTGACCTAGGCCAAAGCCAACTGATCTGATCCCTCTGGCCTCAGCCTCTTCATCTATAAAACTGGGGGTGGGGAGAGTTGGACATGGGGACCTCTGAAATCCTTTCTCACTACAAATCTACAGACTTGGGACAGAAGAAAGCACTCAGAGCCAAGCAATTTCATTCTTTAGGAATCTCTCAATCCTTGCTCCCTTAGTTCTAAAGGCAATTCCCATTGTCCAGAACAGCGTCCATTTGGATAGGTACTGCTTGCCCTCAGGACTGTGCTTGATTTCATGAAACACTAGAGTGCAATCCTGGAGGGCAAGGACTCTTCCCCTTCTTCCTCTGTATCCTCAGTGTGTACTCTAAGGCTGCTTAAGCACACATTGGGAACTTCACAGAAGCTAGCCGAGTCAAATGAGACATATTGCTTCCTACTCCATAAGTGTCATTTCTCTGAGACCCAAATATGGCCTTAAATATAACGAAAGCAGGTAACACAAAGGATCCCAGGTTACATCCTGGGACTTTGGGGGAACATCCATACTTAGGCAAGTTAAGATGCCATATTTATGTAAAATGAAAACAAGTACATCCTCCCCAGAGTTCAAAGAGTAATCGGTCTTTCTACCAGCACAGAACACAGGCTGTAACTGTGTAGACAGGTCTTAGGGAGCTCCCGAAGACAAAGGGTGAAGCGATATGCTCCCCAGGGTGGTACAAAGAGTGAGTGTCACAGTGGGGGTGGGGGGGAGTGCTTCTACCCTCCAGAGCGAATACTCTATTCACCACAGCCCATGCTCCTCTCTCCCCAGAATTACCAGGAAGGGAGAAGAGAATAGCAACCTGCCATGTCTAGAAATTCCATTTGGATGTGGACAGCTCTTGCCTTAGGAGCGCTAATGGAAGGGGGCCATGGCCACATGCACACAGTGAAAGGGAGAAATGAGGCAATTAGTGCCAATGCCAGCACAAGCCCCACTCTCTCCCAATTACCTGCAGAGTTCATGGTAAAGAGGTTTGGGGCCTGAATTACCCTGGCTAATTTCTGCCTTTCTCTGCTTCCTTTAGTGTGGGAAATAATTAGGGTTCATTAATTCCACACCTAAAAAGCCAGCGAGTTAATGTACAATTGAGGGGTCCTGGTCTTCCTTGGGCGCCGTGAACAGTCCACCTGTTCTGCAGCTTTGCGACAAATAGCATTCAAGTAAAACTAGGTCATCTTGGCAGCAGGGTTTTTCCTTTGTTTGTAGTATTTTTCAGTTTTCTTTTTTTGAAGCCTTCTTTGTAAGTCATTTTCTATATAATGAAATCGTCTTCTATGATTCCCTCCCTCCCCTTGTCAGACCCCCACTGTATAATCACATTGAGAGGAGTGAGTTATTATTACCAGATTTTCAATGTGTACATTAGGAGGCACTTAAACCCTTTAGGACTTTCATTCTCCTCCCCGCTAAATGGAGGCTTTCAGACCCTTTTAGTATCTGGCTCCTGAGCATTCAGGTTTCTTGCTTCCCACTGCCTGTCCGGCTAAGCAGAGCCTTCTGTTTGCCTTCTGCCAATCCAAATATCCACAGCCACCCCCTTCGTTATTCTATCCCATGAATGAGAGACAAGTTGTGTAAATGGTACTGGTATTTGCAAATGGAAGAATAAAATTGACAGGACATCCTGGGCAAATATCACTGCTTAGTGATTGGCTGGAATGAAATGACTTGGTGGTATCATATGCCATCCATGGTGTCCAGAGTCAAGAGATGATGTTGTCACCTTAACGTTAAGGATGGGGCTAGGAGTGGGAGAACCAAAGGCTTCCAAAAAGCTGCTTGGGCCTCTTTGGGCCTTCACGGAGGGGGGCTCCACCTTTGTTCAGATGAGGCCTCGTACAGGAAACCTTTCCTGGGACTTCCCTCCCCTAAGCAAGCTTTTAGGACTATTTCTGCCCTTCTGTTGGTCTGGATCGTCTGCTTTGTATATGCCGTACTTTTACTGACTTGTAAAAACTCTGACGTGTTGTCTCTATCGTTCTGGCCTTGGCCTAACAGTAGAGTGGAAGCTCTTTGCACGCCCAGTGTCTAGTAGTCATCGTAGGCACTTAATAAATGTTTTTTAAGCTAAACTGAACTCCCAACCCAGTACATTTACATGAAGTTGGTTTCTCTCCTAGGCATTTGAAGGAGTTAAAAAGATCTCTGACTAATGTAATTCCTGTTGATGATTAGAGGAAGAATGACTTGATCCTTTTGAAGAGTAAACACAACATGTAACCAGAGAAAGAAGAAGGGGAATCAGACATGAAGTGGGAGCCAGAGGAAGTCCTGGGTACCTGGAGACAGAGGGGAAAAAGATTCCTCTCTTTCAAAGGTGGAACAAACAGAGAGAGAGTCTGTGATGGAAAGAGGCATGGAGAACAAAGGCACAGTAAATAGAAAGGAGGGGCCAAAACCTACCTACTGGAGTGGCAGGCAGCCTGCAGCCTGGGGAGGATGGGAAGCAAACAAACCGAGAAGCCCAAGCAGAGGAGGAGGGCCAAGTGGGGAGGGCACAGGAAGGGTCAGCTGGCAAGCAGGAGCCCAGGCTCTAATTGCAGGTCTGCCACTGGCCTGGAGAGGGACCCCAGCCAAATCCCCCAGGGCCATGCTAAAAGCTGGGTCTAAAAAGACAAAAATAAAGCAGGCCTGGAAAGTGGGCTGGGCACCCCAAATTATAGAAGTGCTTCAGGTCAAACTGTAAGCAAGGAAATTCCTTCTTTGCTGCCTTGCATTTCTTGTTAATGATGAGAAGAGGGTAAGCCTGGGCTTCAAAGGCTAATGACAAGAAAGACCCTTGAGAGAATTATTCCCCTTGGACTCTCCCCTAGGTTTTGGGATGGACATAAATATCGATATTTTGGTTATGTCCTGATACCATCCATTGTAGTCTAGGACATCTACCTATCCCCTAAGCTGTACTCTATCTGTTCAGGACATAAGCTACCCTGGTCAGGTGATCACCCCCACCCCCACCCCCACACACAATACTTGAGCCCTAGTTCATATCCTCCTCAAGTCATGTATCACCTGCTATAAAGATAATAAAACCCCCAGGATTGCTCCCTTCGAGGAGGCAGGATTTTTCCATCTATGCTGTCCTCCCAGATACTTCAACATGACTTAATAAATTTCTTTTTTTATTTCTAAGCTAAGTTATGGAGTCACCTCAAGCCGCCCCCCTCCCAATATCCTGATAAGTAAATACAGAAGTACATACACCCATGCAAGGAAAAAGCGGTATGAAGGGAAAGGCCAAATGGGGAGGTTCAGCCCCAGAGCTGGGTTCTGAAGGAAGAAGGAAGGAGGCCTGGTATTCTGAGAAGCAGATGACAGCAAGAAGAGCATTCCAGGCATGAGGTAGAGCCCTCACCTCCTAAAGGTACACAACACGCTTGGGTCACAGAGCATAGAGGCCAGCTTGACTGGAATGGATAGCCAGTGACAAGCTGAGGAGTCTGCAATCTGTCCTAAAGCCAAGGGAGCTCCCTTCACAGGGATACCCGGATTTGAAGCTTATTTTGATGGTTGTGTGGATGTTTCCTCACTGATCTCCTCTGAGAAATGAGGGGGTAGACTTCATGACTGCCTGGGCCCCAAACAGTTCTGACAAATTTCTGCTTCCAGATGTTCTCCTTCTTACAAAAAGCTTCCAAACTGTAACCAAATGGAAACACGGGTTAGTGAGCAGAACATCTGGTTGGGCTTCATCTTTCTAACTTGCTTCACTTGCTGACTTAGATACTTCACATGACCCCCTTTGTCACATTAGTCCCCATACATGACATCTGATCTCTTACCTTCATGCCTTTGTCCATGTCAAGAATGCACCCCCTCCTCACCTCCATCTTGGGTGTTGCCTCCTACAGGAAGCCTTTCCTGATCTTCCTAATTGTTCCTACAGCCCTGGGATTACTTTGCATTTACATCCTCACAGGAGAAGGTAAGGACTATGAGGGCAGGGACTATTTCCTGTTTGTCACTGTATCACCAGTATTTAGCACAGGGCCTTGCACATTAGAGGTGCCTGAGAAGCGTTTTAATTCAAGGAATTAAGTGTTTAATTAACTGAAGTAAACGGGCCTTGTTATTAACCCACAAAGACATATCCATCAACTCTTTTCTTAAGCCACATACCAGCACTCACCACTTCTGAGTGGTTCAAAACTACTCCCAGAAGTCTTCATCAATGAACCTGTCCACTGACTTCTAAAGGAAAACACATACAAGTTCTTATTCTATTCTCTTCCAGATGCTCAGTATAAAGGCCCAGCCCAGAATGAGAAATGGCTCAGATGACAAGGCACAAAGGGCCCAAGATTCCAGCCACCTCACACCATGGTCCCAGGCAGTAGCCCAGGCTAAAGACACCAAGCCTTGAAGCTCATATCCTAATACACTGATGGATGTGGGGGTTCTTCAATGTATGTAGATACTTTCCCAGAGACCCAGATTCCAAGGCATCCAGGCCTGCCCACTCTGGGCTATCAACCACGGCAGTCCTAATTTCACTACAGGGAATAGTTCTAGTATGCTGGGGGTCCTTCCTCCTGCCATCCTGAGACCCTCACAAAACACAGGAGCCATCTGTGGGTAATATCAGGTCATCATGACTCTCATCACATGACCAGCTCATGTACTTTTTCAATCGGTCCTTATTTGCAATATATTGCTGCCATACAAAAAAGTAAAGCACTTTAAGGGTCAGAAATCTTCGTCACAATAAGTCAAGGAAGGAGAGAGTATGTCTCAAGACCCCCACATTAAAAATGAGGAATATGAGGCCCAGAAAGGTGACGCGTGTCCAGATAGTCCCCACTCTCATGGAGCTTATATTCTCAGAGGGAGGGTACAACATGTGTGATGATAAGCAAAGGCAAAGAAAATAGAAAATTAAATGAAATCACTTCCAGCAGTCAAGAGACCTGACAAGTGGGGAGCTCAGAAAAGCCAAATAAAGCAGGGGGTACCTGAAGGAGGCCAGGAGTGCCTTCCAGGCCAGACTGACAAAAGCCTGGAAGTGGGAGATGGAATTCTGTCTATGGGGGTGGGGGGGAGTGGGTGAAGAGAAGGAGTATGAAACCACTGGAAAGGTGAAAGGGAATCAAAGTGTGGAGGCCTTCCAGTGCCAGGCTTCAGTCTTTGCTCCTAGGGACAAGTGGCACCAGCTAAAGATTTATGAGGAGGGGGATAATGTAGTCAGAAACACTTTTCTTTTGTTTGTTTTTTTGACCTGCACAATCAGTCCAATTAATAAGCATTTGTTAAGCACTTACTATGTGCCAGGTGCTATGCCAAGTACTGTGATACAAAGGGAAAAATAGTCAGTACTAGGGAGAAAGAGTATCAATTTGTTACAAGGGAATCACTTTAAAAGACTGATATATATTAATTTAAGGTCGCCAAGGAATCAGCTATGTAATTCCTAAATGAAAAACTCAAGTCAGCCGTCAGCCCTTTTTGGAGTTTAATTACAATAGGAGCAAGAAAGGAATTAGAGATATATATAGAGAGAGAGAAAAGGGGAGAGAAGGGAATAGGGCTTAAATACCCCTTCTGTTTAGGCTGGGCCAAAAGGCCCAAGCCCTTAGATAGCTGGGGCAAAGAAAAGAGATCAGTCCCTATTACTCACGTGTCCAAAATGGAGAAACAGTCTCAGAGGCCCCCACCTTCAGCTTCCTTCAGAGCAAGCTCCTCCGTGCCCAGGAACAACCCCGACCAAAAAAAAACACCACCCCCCCAGTCTCCAGACCCTCCTATCTTTAAGGACACCATCCAAGTTGCCTCCCCTCAGTCCTCACATCTACCAATCACTCTTCATCAATTTCCCTGTCAATGGAGGCTCTCGCTTAACCCAGGACCGCCCAGAGGTTTCTGGCTTTTGCACATGTCTTTTGAAGGTCATATTTTTCAAATGATTAAATCTATACTCCTTTGCTACAGCCCTTTCTAAATCCTGTTAACTTGAGTATGGTAGAGATTGGAATAATTAAATTTTGATCTAGGCTGCAGCCCTTACTCAATCCTATTAGGACTGAATAGGGTGGAGATTGATTCCAAGTGTCTCCATTGTATCAATTCTAAATCAATCAAGACTCAAAGAAATTCCTGTTCTATGCTTAAGCATAGGTCAAAGTCCTTTCCATTGTTCAGCAAAGGGTTTCTGTCCTAAAGTAATCTTAAGAAGGGAAGAGAAGGAACCTCCCATGCCAATGGAGTTCCCATTCCAATAGACTATCAGTAAGAAATTTTCCAAGTATGAAATATCCCAATGGTGAAATTTTCAACAATTATAAGTCTAAGGAAATTTGAGGTTTACAATCCCCCCTGATGATCATTGGGAGACTAGTCTCCCCATTGATCATTTAACATAATCATTTTGTAGTTCTAAATTCACTTCTAACTAAAGATATACACAATATTCAATTTTCTAAGAGAAATTAGAATAGTGAGAGAGGAAATAGAAAAGAAAAGAAAGCAAAACCAATGTTTGCTAGGCGCATTGACAGAAAGCCAAATTAGGGGCAGTCCCTTTTGGCATAAATGTTACAATAAATGTTCAATCAAAAGTTCAGTCCAATCAATCACATCCAAAGTTCATTCTTGATCTTCTTGATGAAGTGTAGGTTTTTGGCATCTTTCTGCAACAGTTCATTCTCTGGATATAAAAGTTTCAAGCTTCTTTCTTGAAGATCTTTTCTTGAACAAAATCAAAATCTTTGAATTTTTTATAAAAGTAAAATCTTAAACAAAAGTCTTGGATTTTTATAAAAATAAAATCTCAAACAAAAAAAATTCAAAAATTCTTAGATTTTAAATTAAAATACAATCCCCCCTGAAGTAAGTATTTAAAAAAAATATATCAAGTTTAGCTCAGAATGCAATGTTCAGTTATGGGGGTGTATGTGTCAATTATCAAAAGAATAGAAAAATAATCAAAAACATAAGAAAATTTCAAAATAGACCTTGTATAGGTCCAGTTTAAAGTAATTTCTATCCCACAAGTATGTAGGACAGAATGCAGTAATATTTCACTTAGCCATTTGTAGCCAAGACTACAGGAAGTTGCCATAATATAAGAAGAAAAGAATTAGAATTCTATTTTGATGGGGAAATGTCATTCCCTTGTCTGATTTTTTTTTCCTTCAGAGATATAGGGAGCCAGCATGATAGTCAAGCTTTGTACTTGTTTGAGTACTTCGAAAGGAGTGTAGATACAAGGAAGTCCTACGACTTAAACATAAGTTAAGCGTCGCAACCTTGAGTCTCACTTTAATATTTCATGTGTGCTCTATTGGCACTATTCAGGTTTAGTCTGTGCTCCTTGTTTTTATCCCTTTTCCTGGAATCAGACACAAACATTAATCACAGTCCTATAATATTTTATCAATAAATGGCAGGTTCCGATAGTTTAAAGCTTTTAGGCATATATTGATATTATAGCAAGAGTATATATATTAACTTGTATTACTGCAGGGAAAAAATATTAATATTAATTATGTGTACCTTCAGTACAAAAAATGAGAAAAAAAATCAAATATTCTGATAAAAAATAAAAGAAAAGAAATAAGAAAAAATAAGAAAAAAAATCAGTAATTCAATATATTCTTGAAAGAAAAAAAACCAGCATCCATTTGTCTATGGATTATTATCTCCAATTCTTATGATAAGATAGAGTCACAATTCATATGATAAGATAGAGTTAATCAGTCTCAGCAGAAGATGCTTTCTTCACATGTGAGCAGTGAATCCAAGAGTCTCTTTCTCCAATCTTTATAGATGTTGGAGTAGTTAATAATATTTGGAATGGTCCTTCCCATGAAGGTTCAGTTGCTCCAGTTCGCTTGAAATTCTTGATATAAACTTTATCTCCTGGGTTCAGGTCATGCAGAGAAAAGTCTAATGGTCCAGCTTGTACTGCAGCTCCGGATTCATGAAGTTCACGTAGTTTGTGCTGTAACTCCTGTATATAGGAAGCAATAGTAATATCTCCCCCTAATAGCGATGTATAAGCCGGGGAGAAAGGCTTAGCCTGTATAGGCGGATGTCCAAAAAGCATCTCAAATGGTGAAATATGTAAGTCTCCTCTAGGCCTGCTTCTAAGATAAAATAGGGCCAGAGGGAGAATTTCAGGCCATTTTAAATGGGTCTCAGTGCATAATTTGCCAATCATAGTCTTAAGTTCTTTATTCATCCTCTCCACTTGGCCTGAGCTCGGGGGGTGATATGGAACATGGAATTTTGGAGTTATCCCCAAGCAAGAATATATTTGATTTAAGACAGAATCGGTAAAATGACTCCCTCTATCGGAGTCAATACGTGCTGGTAGGCCAAAACGAGGGATAATTTCTTTTAAAAGTATCTTTGCAACAAAATCTGCTGTGGCTCGGGTTGTAGGAAATGCTTCCGGCCATCTGGTTAGTTGATCTACAATTACTAGACAAAATTTATAACGTCCAGCTTTTGGCATTGTAATGAAATCTATCTGTAGATGTTCAAAAGGTGTGTAAGCCAGAGGACGTCCCCCAAAGGCTTTTCCACGATATGCATGTTGGTTATATGCCTGGCAAATAGGGCAGGCTGAACATACTTTAGAGGCTACAGTAGTTATACCAGGGGCTATCCATACTCTCTTGACAGAGTCTACGATGCCCTGGGTGCCAAAATGACCATTTTTATGAATAGATTGGCAAATTTGGTTATAGAAACTTTGAGGTTTACAAATTGGAATCA
Source organism: Monodelphis domestica (assembly GCF_027887165.1). Lineage (NCBI taxonomy): Eukaryota > Metazoa > Chordata > Mammalia > Didelphimorphia > Didelphidae > Monodelphis > Monodelphis domestica. The sequence continues at coordinate 8,478,561 of NC_077235.1, forward strand.
CAGACTCAAAAATTTATGAATGGAAAGAGGTCTCAGAGATCATGTCATCCAATCTGTTCATTTTACAAATGAGGAAACTGAGGCCCATTGAGGAGACACGTCGCACAAATACAAAACTGGCCCTAAAAGTCAGACCTCTTGCTTCTTTTCCCTCCAAACTGTCGTGAGCTGAGAGGGATTGATTTCAGCTTGGTATATTGGGCCAAGGACTACATGGGCTACAGAGTCAAGGCTCTCTAAAGTAGGTAGGAAGCTTGATAGAACCGGAGGCTACAAGTCTTTATAGCAATAGCCTCCAGGAAGGGAAAGTGAGCCAGACACTGAAAATATGTTTGAATATGAGGCAAAATGGAAGAACAAAGAAGAATGTGGTGAGAATTTTCCCCCTGTACATTATTCATGATAAATGACCTCATTTCACATCACAGGTGGGCTGAGATGACAGAAGCCCCTCTGGTACTGTGAGTACAGCCTAACTGGTCTCCTGTCTCCCTGGAGTGCCCTGCTGGAGAGGCTAGAGCAGGGCCTGGCACTCACTGCGGTAATGAGTGAGAAATCAGTTCGTTTCTAATCACTGCTGTCACCCTGTAATGGCCAAGCCTTGATGTGTTAAGCCTGGTCTTGCCCAGGCTGGGTTTTCCTGATTACCTACTGGAATCTGCCACCACTCTGCTGTGGCTTCGTTGTGACTTGGGATCTGCATCTCTGCAAGAAATGTCTATACCCACCAATGAGCCCCAAGATCCCCAGGTGCATTAGGATTTAAGCCTGAGGTCCTTAGCCTAGGCTACTGCCTAGAGCGGAGGTAGAGGGTGGCTGGCGTAACAGGCCCTTTATGTTCTGGAGTCAAATGGAGACACCACAACACCTAAAAGGTAAAAGGCCATCTCATGAACAAATTAGAGGAGCAGGGAAGGAAATCGCTTTGGCAACTACCAATAGAGGAAGAATTCTTGGCCTAACTAGGGATAGAGTGTGATCAAACAGAAAATGGACACTTCGATTACATAAAAGCCAAACCTTTTTGCTTAAACTAAGTCAATGAAGCTAAAATTAGAAAGGACAGTTAGCTGGGGAAAAATCTTTGCAACAAGTTCCTCTGATAAAGGGCGTGTTTCAAAAACACTGGAGGAGCCAATTCCAATCAAGAAGAATAAAAGTGAGTCCCCATTAGATAACTAGTTAAAGAATATGTACAAGTAGTGTATAAAAGATCATTTTAAACTAGCAAGAGGCATATGAAAAGGTGCTCTAAATTCCTTAATAAGCAGAGAAGGGTCGACTGAAACAACTCCGAGGTTCTACCTCACAACCATCAGTCTGGCACAGATGCCCAAAAAGGAAAACGTTAAGTGTTGGGAGAGGCAGAGAAAAAATAAGCAAGTACACAGCTGGTGGAGCTGTGAATTGGTCTAACTCTTCTGGAGGAAGCCACAGAGTGAAAATCCTTTGACTCAGTGTCACCACTACTAGTTCCACAAAAAGAGAGATTTACCCAGACAAAATATTTAGAGCTGCTCTCCCTGTTGCAGAAAAAAATAATAAGTGTAAACAATGTGGGACTCTAGGTTTACCTCGCACCCCCAAATTATAGAAGTGCTGCAGGTCAAACTATAAGCAGGAAAATTTCCTTTGCTTCCTTGCATTCTTGTTAAGGCTAAGGAGGGTAACCCTGAAACTTCAAAGGCTAATGATCAGAAAGACCCTTGAGAGAATTATCCTCCTTGGACTCTCCCCTAGATTTCTAGATGGAAACAGAGATATACCTCCAGGTCATGCTTTGATACCATCAGGCTGTACCTAAAACATCTTCCCCTAAACTATGAGGGTCACCCCCATTGTCTTCAGGACATAAGACACCACTCTGAACCCAGTCAGGTGACAAACCCGAAAGACATTTGTGAGTTCATAGCCTCCTCAAGTCATGCATCATCTGTGAAAGAGTATAAAAATCCCAGAACTGATCTCAAAGAGGTGGCTTTCCATCAATGCTGTCCTCCCAGCCAAATTAACAATTTCTAAGCTAAGTTCTAGAGTCTTGCATTATTGCAAAGGGTAGCTATCCCGACCCCAAGGGTCTGCCTCAAGTCCCCCACAATAAAAGGGGTGCTCATTAGTATGGGAACAGACAGTCAATGTCAAATCTGGACATCGCAGTTTTACCCCTGCCCTGTGAGAAACCTTAGTCCCAGGCACACTTGTTTTGGGTTGAATTATAGACCTTAAATTGTTTGGGTATCCTAGGGTGGGTGAGGTCTGCAGACAGAGTGTAAATGTTGAGTGCCATTATTGATTTTAGAAGCTTCTCCCTTTGTATTAAATGGCTCTCAGGAAGCCCAGTTCTTAGTTTGACCCTTTCCTTTGTAATTGCTCTAGTTGGCTGCTCCCTGATTCCCCTGAGACTGGCTGCAATCTCTTTGCAGCCTGTTTGCAGTTTGTCTATGCAGGCTTGCAGTACCAAGTTCTCCAGAGAGTATAAAAGAGCCCCAAGTTCTGGCCCTCTTCAGAATTGGCATCTAGTGTGGTGACTTATCCCAGGGATACGTCCCCAGAGTCCCCAGGGCGTAGGCTCTGTGTAGATCTTGGTGCTGGGTACTGTGTGGTGGCCAAATATTGGACCTATCCCTATCCTGATTAAAGACTTGGGTTTTCTGACTATATAATAGTTCTGTGTTTTTTCCAAGTTACCCTATGTTGGCAATGGTGGGATACGAAGTGGGAGCTGCCTGTTACCAGACTTCATTTGAGGTTCCAAGTCAGGAATTCTGTTATCAGATTGGCTGGGCTAAGTGACCACGCTAAGATAAAGAACACAATCTCCTGGATTTGGAAATGTAAGCTACTCTTCAATCAGGAGGTGAATGGCCACCATAGTTATATGGGGGTCCACTAGACCCAAAAGCTACCCGGGGGCTTTTGTGGAGGCCTAGGGCCCCTAGCAGGGCTGCTGTGGAAAGGACAGGTGACCGAGGGATTTTCTGGAATATAAATGTGCTCATGGTTGGCAGAGGTTGCCGAAATCAGACCCTGAGCATTTTTTCTTTTTGGCCAAAATGGAGTCCAGTTCAACCGCACTGCAAGCTCCACACACATGTGGCTATGCTTTTGGTTGTGTGTGTGTGTGTGTGTGTGTGTGTGTGTGTGTGTGTGTGTGTGTGTGTGTGTTTGAGAAGCAGTATCCCTGTGAGGAGTAAGAGTCAGGACAGTGTAGTTCAGATAAGAGATGAAATAGCTGTGAGAAAGTATCTGTGGAAATGGTGATCTGAACATCTGGAATGGGAAGCTGAGCTGGAGGGTTCAGCTGAAGTGTTGGGTAACTGGTTTGAAGTAACTGAGACACAGAAAGGCTCTTCCTAGCTTGAAATGCCGTGGCTTAAGGTTTACATGGCTGTACAGTTTTGACAGAAAAAAAGCTTCTCACAGAAGCTTAAGAACTCAAGTTCTGGGTCTCTTCTGGATCCTCTTAGGGGTTTTGCCTATGTCATATCTAATGTATTTCCTAAATGGAGGTTTCTCAGATAATCTAAAATGCTTGCAATTTAAATGTTAGCCCCCAAAGTCTAAAGTCCTACTAACATCTGATTCCTCCCCAAGTGGCAATGTGGCTATGGAAATATCCAGCAGGAGACCAGAGGAGGTCCAGGATTCATCATTTTAAATTCTAATCCTTTCTTCCCAGCTTTGGCAAGTTGACGTGAAAAACACTACATATGAACAGCAGTTAATTTTTAATGATGTCGGTAATGAAATGCATTTTATTCTCAGTATTAGCGCTTTGATTTCAGTACTATCATTTTACATTTTTGTTAAGCTGTTATTTATTCCAAAGAATAGCATTATTCCAAGTTGACGTGTTTGTTCGGGAGGTCAGAAAGTTCATTTCAGTTTGGTTAACTGCAGACCTGACAAGTTATTGTGCTGTTGTGAACGGACAAGAAATATTTGGGGAAAGGCTTTGTGTTTAAATGGTAAGAAAAACCCTGAGCATTTCACATTGACCAACCAATTACCTCTTAGCTGAAGTTTCAGCCTTAGATTAAAGGAGATTAAGAGCAGAGCTGGGGAAATGCAATTTTTTTGCAGCCACGGGTGAAATTAGAGTAAGAAGCAAAAAAATAGAGATAGAGAGCTATTGGAATGTAAGTACTAAAGAGGTAAGAGAAGTGAATGAAATCTTAGAAAAATTACAATTAATAGATATGTGGAGAAAAATAAAAAGGGACAAAAAGGACTACACCTTCCTTTCAGCAACACATGGTACATTCACAAAGAGTGCCCATGCACTAAGGCATAAAAACATAAAACAAGTACAAAAGAGCAGAAATAATAAATGCAAAATTTTCAGATCATAATACAATAAAAATAATGACTAAGGGTCCACAGAGAAGTAAATCAAAAATTAATTGAAAATTAAATATGACTGTCCAAAATAGGTTAGTCAAGGAACAAATCATAGAAATAATTAATAATTTCATTGAAGACAGTGACAATGATGAGATATCCTATCAGATTCATAGGAGGCAACCAAAGCAGTACTCAGGGGGAAATTTATATCCTTGAGGATATATATTAACAAAGTAGAGAGGGATTATGTCCTATTACATGGCAATAAATATGGCAATCTAGGTAATATGGATGAATATTTACAAAAATATAAATTGCCTAGACTTACAGAGGAAGAAATAAAATACATCATAAATAATCCCATATCAGAAAAAGAAATTGAACAAGCCAGCAAAGAACTCCCTAAGAAAAAATCCCCAGGGCCTGATGGATTCACAAGTGAATTCTAACTAACATTCAAAGAACAGCTAATCCCAATACTATACAAACTATTTGACATAATAAGCAAAGAAGGAGTTCTACCAAACTCCTTTTATGACACAAACATGGTACTGATTCCAAAACCAGGCAGGTCAAAAACGGAGAAAGAAAACTATAGACCAATCTCCTTAATGAATATAGATGCAAAAATCTTAAATAGGATACTAGCAAAAAGAGCCCAGGAAGGGATCACGAGGATTATTCACTATGACCAGGTAGGATTCATACCAGGAATGCAAGGATGGTTCAGTATTAGAAAAACCATCAACATGATTGAGCATATTAACAAGCAAACTGACAAAAATCACACGATTATCTCAATAGATGCAGAAAAAGCCGACAGAATACAACATTCATTCCTATTAAAAACACTAGAAAGGATAGGAACAGAAGGGCCTCTCCTCGAAATCATCCGCACGATATATCTAAAAGCATCAGCAAGCATCATCTGCAATTGGGATGAACTGGGAGCCTTTCAAATGAGAGGAGGAAAGAAACGGGGGTGCCGGGGATCGCCTCCCTGATTTAACATTGCACTAGAAACCCTAGGCGGAGCAATGAGAGAAGGAAAAAGAGAGTGAAGGTATGAAAACAGGCAACGAGGAGGCCAAGCTATGGGCCCTCGCAGATGATGTGATGCTGGACTTCCAAGTGAATCCTAGACCGTCAACCACAGAGCCCGGGAAAATAATCCACAACTTCAGCAGAGTTGCAGGATACCAAATCAACCCACATCAGTCATCAGCGTTTCTCTACCTCCAACACATCGCTGCAGCAAGATGGAGAAAGAGAAATCCCATTGAAAATCACCCTAGACAATACAAAATACTTAGGAATCTACGCACCAAGACAAACACAGGAGCTATATGAACACAACAACAAAACACTTTCCACACAATTAAAACAAGATCTAAACAACTGGTAAAAAAATGATTGCTCGGGGTAGGAAGAGCTAACATAATACAAATGACAATCCTACCCAAATTAATTTACTTATTTAGAGCCATACCCATTGAACTAACAAGAAACCTTTTTACTGAATTAGAAAAAAAACATAATAAAGTCCATTTGGAAGAACAAAAGATCAAGAGTATCAGTGGAAATAATGGGAAAAAATGTAATTTAAGTTCTATATTCTGATTTTAATGTAATTTTAAGTTTTTCTTTAAAAATCCTAAATTTTGTGGATGCTGAGAAATCCTTTTGGATTCTAGTTATTTAGAAGTAAAAGTCATACATTGCAGCTGGATTTGGGGAGTTTTTTAGGTAAATTTTCCAGAGCTGCAACAATAACACGGATAGGTTTTGTTTTTTTAAAAGGACTAGCAAATCCTGATGATTGTTTTTACTAAGGGTGATTCACCTTCATTTCTTCTTTTTAATTCTGAGATACTGGCCTGATTTAACTTCTGCCTTTGAGTATCATTTTTCTCTGATAAAGAAGTCCCCACCAGTGTATTCAGTTTTGATTAACCTTTTGTTTTTGTTTCATACATTAAAATTTCCTTTTATTCTGAACTCACATACACAGAGCATTTTCATACACACAGCAGAACACAAAAGTGGAGTCTATCAAACAGTAGATATTCATTTCATATGGTTTCCTTTTTTTCCCAAAAGTATAAAATAAATTCTACATGTTATCTGCAAAAAATAAAATAAAAAATAAAAATAAAACAATAGCCCAGATTATTATTAGGAAATAATTTTCCCACCAGGGAATTTTCTAGGGGCATCCTGCATTTTATTAATCCACTCCTGGAGTGTAGATGAATTTATCAAAAATTATTCATCTTATTTTTGCTAGATTTTTGGTAAAAAAGATTTCATTCAGAATTCCTGGAACCATAACTATTATCTCAAGGCACTTCTTAGGGAGCCAAAACCTGAGCAAGATTTTTACAGCCTGGACCCTGAAGAAAAGAAGTTACCAAAAACATCGCTTCAAGGAACCTCACAGCTACAGAAGAAAGACAGAACCAAGCATCCAAGGGCTATTGGAACTGGATAAGAATTCCATTTCTTGTAGTTTTCACTGATTTTTAGAATTCTTAGCATAGCAGATATAAATTTGCCATTTGCCCTTGGAATGCTAATAATATTTAACCCTGAATGAGGCCCTTTTAAAGTAGAGAACCTAGAAACAAAAAGAGCTAGTTTTCATATCTAGAGTAGGAAAGGTTCAACTAGTAGCATTTTACTTTGTTAGGCGTTTTAATGTAATATCTGTTCATTTGGAAATGTGCAGCAAAAGTCGGGACACTAATGCATTACTGGTGGAGTTGTGAATTGATCCAACCATTCTGGAGGGCAATTTGGAACTATGCCCAAAGGGAGCTAAAAGACTGTCTGCCCTTTGATCCAGCCATAGCACTGCTGGGTTTGTACCCCAAAGAGATCATAAGGAAAAAGACCTGTACAAGAATATTCATTGCTGCGCTCTTTGTGGTGGCCAAAAATTGGAAAATGAGGGGATGCCCTTCAATTGGGGAATGGCTGAACAAATTGTAATATATGTTGGTGATGGAATACTATTGTGCTAAAAGGAATAATAAAGTGGAGGAATTCCATGGAGACTGGAACGACCTCCAGGAAGTGATGCAGAGTGAGAGGAGCAGAACCAGGAGAACATTGTACACAGAGACAGATACACTGTGGTACAATCAAATGTAATGGACTTGTACATTAGTGGCAATGCAGTGATCCTGAAGGAGGGATCTACGAGAAAGAACACGACCCACATTCAGAGGAAAAACGGTGGGAGGAAAAACAGGGAGGAAAAACAACTGTTTGATTACATGGATCGAAGGGATATAGCCGGGGATGTGGACTCTAAAGGAACATCCTAGTGCAAACACCAACAACATGGAAATGGGTTCTGATCCAGGACACAAGCAATACCCAGTGGAATTGTGCGTGGGCTATGGGAAGGGTGGGGGGAGGGAAGGAGGAATAGAAAATGATGTTTGTAACCAAGGAATAATGTTTAAAATTGACCAAATTTAAAAAAGAAATTTTAAAAAAGAAAAGAAAATGTGCAGCAAGTTTCTAGAGTACTTTTCCAAGTTAGCATAACAGGGGCCCAGTATATATGTAGGATTGCAGAATGTGATTTTTCCAAGATAATATAGGAAGAATTTAGGAACCTGGTAATTTTATGGAAATAATTATTAAGCAGAGGAGATAGGTTATTCTTAATGATTTGAGGAAATTGCCATGTAAAGTCGAATTGTATTGGAAATTCATTGGAAAGAATGATAAGGAGAGAATTGGTTAAGGATGCAACTCAGATACAGTTCTGGCCTGGAGAAAGACTAAGAGGTTGCTCGGCTGGATCCCTTAGGAAGAAGCTTCTGTATTATACCTGGCAGGTTATATATGTGGCTAAGCATCATTGCCAACTTACACATGGCATTAAGATTCCAAATCAGGGGATCATTTCTCCCTCATTTTAATCCCTTCCCTCTCTTCTCCTCTTAGGGCAAGTTTTAGGTAATCATATAATGTAGGAAGTCCGAGAGAGGCAAAGCCTGAGAAATATAGGAATAGAAAAGGCAGACTGGTAGAAATTTTTTAGCCAGTTTACATTACTTAGCAGATAAAGAAGTCCCTTTCATGAGGTTCTAGAAAGAGGTACTATTAGGAAACAATTTAGGTCATAAGAATAGCATAGCAGATACCAGTGTCAAAAGGGGGACTTGGTTAACTTGGGATATCCCATGGTACTGCCACAACAGAGTATGATTTCCACAATAATTTTTATCTACAGACTTTTTGTTTCAGTTGTGATTCAGTTGCAGCATGATTGCATTCGTGATATTTCATTCCTAATGATTCCTGGAAGTATACAAGAATTAAAGGAACTAAAATAATAGTTAATAGGAGTAAAATGCCTAAGCCATTTACGCGTGCTTATGAATGTTGAATATGTAGCTAGAAGTGAATGAGAACAAGTTTTTTTAAATCCCCATCATCTCAAACCTCCACGGGGGGTTGGGGGGGGGGGTTGAGGATGTTCAATTTAGGCGGAATTTGAAGTATTTTTAATTTTGAGAATTTTTGGATTTAATGTTTAGTTTTGAGACTTGAATTTAACTTATAAAATTGTTCTGAAGCTGAAATTGTTGTGCAAGCATGGTGAGTATAGTTTTGGAGTTTTAGTAAGAGGATAGTTAATTAGAAATATTACTCAGTATTAGCTGATATTTTTATTTTTCCATGAACAGTGAAGAGGGCTATTTTTGGATCTACAAAACCTGATTAACTTGTGATATGGATTTTATTTTTGCTTTTATATTTCTATAGTTTAGTTTGTGTCTATTTTTAGTGTTGCTTTTTCTATATGATTACTTTGGTACAGTAAGGCAATTTTTCTGATAAAGTGTATAGCTTACATATTTTTATAATTGATACAAAATAGTTATTAATAGAATTAATAAGTGGTTAAAAACTAGCTGAAGTTACTTTTAATATTGACTTAAGGTCCAGTGTCAAGTAGTGTTATAGACTGATAGCATTTCAATGCAGACCAAAATTAGCAACATATATTAATCCTACAGATGAGTATGTTGGGAGTCAATCAAGTCCTATGGGAGAAAATGTTAATGGATTTCTCCTGTTTTCTCTAAAGAAGGCTGCAAGGGAGAGGATGCTCAAAACCTTACATTAGGACCCACCGTCAGGACTCACCAGATTGGAGAGACTGAAAGACTTTGGGGGAATGTTTGTTGTTGTTGTTAGAATTTTGCCAGAGGCAGACTGCCTGTTCTCTGGCCTTCTGTCAATGTACCAGGCATTTGGGGGGCACCCCCAAATGCCAGTTGTCCATACATACGCCCAGTGTTTTCTATCCTCAGTAACAGGGTCCAAACTCTTTTAGTAACTCCCTTTTGGCCTTTTTGGTGTGGTTAAAAGGCATTTAGCCTTTGCCCACAAGGGGGGGGGGTGTCAATATGAAATCTGAACACCTCAATTTTACCCCTGCCCTTTGAGAAACTCCAGGACCAGGAACATCTGTTTTGGGTTGAACTATAGATCTTAAAGTGTTTTTTAACAGGTTGACCAAGTTATGCTGCTATGTGAACAGAATGGAGAGCCTTGGAAGATTTTTATGAACTGATTCACAGTGAAGTGAGCGTAACTAGGAGAATCATTTCTACAATGAGAAAAACCTGGTAAAGAAAACAATTACAAAAGATAAGAAACGTGATGACTGAAAAGACCAACCAAGGTCCAAAATGAGGTGCAGATGGCCAATTTCTATATTCGTTTTGGCTGATGAACATTTTTTACAAAGAAGTTTTTTGGTTTTTTCCCCCTTGGAGGGAGTTAGTAACCAATAGAGAGGAAATGAGCAATAGTATTGTCGGAAAAAAGGAGAAAGGTCACTGAAACATTTTTTAATTGGTAGAACGAGGTTCAGATTGAAACCCAGAAGAATGGGCAGAAGGGGAAATAGAGATTCTGAAGTTTCTGACCTTGGAGCCTAAAGTAACATTGATGGATAATGTGAAGATTAAAGATGTCACTATTTCTGTGGGGGAGCTCAGGCAGGAGAGAAGAGCAAGGCAAGTGAACTGAGCAGTGAAGCTTTTTGAGGGAAGATCACTGTGCGGATTAAGGACAGGAGCTGGGGCAGAGCAGGGGTGTACCAGAGCTAGCTCTAATGAGCTCAGAAAAGGAATAGCCGATTGTTAAATTTTCAGTGTGAGCATTTGCACCTCATAAATTGGCAAACACTCCAAATCTGGGCTTGATTTATTGTTCTGTCTGTCTAGACGGAGAGTCAGCAAACTATAGCCTATAGGCCCACCGCCAAATGTAAAAACCATTCTTTGTTTGCAAGCCATACCAAAAATAAAGGCAGAGGGCCAGATGGGTCCCTCAGACCACAGTTCACCAAGCCCTGGTCTAAGCTTAAAAAAGTAAACATTTATTTATTAAGCACCTGTGATGTGCTAGGCATTGTGCTACGGATTAAACAAATGATTATTTGATCTCTACAACAATTTTGGGAGGTTGATACTATTATCCCAATTTTACAGATGAGGAAACAGAGAGCAAGAGAAGTTAAGTGACTTGCCAGAGGTCACCCAGCAAGTGAGTGTCTGAGGCTGGATTTGAACTCAGGTCTCCCTTACTTCACACACAACAGTGTATCCACGGTGCTATCTAGATGCCTCTAGATTCAAGTGTTAACAATAAAGATTTAACTCCAAATTGAGGCTGGTCTTTGAACATTACCAAACTATTGGGGTAGACAAAAAGATAATGATCCCAGCACTGAACCCATTGAGGCAAGAGAAAGAAGAGCCGTTATTAGGATTTGGAGTATCAGTGGATGGGAAGAAGACGATTGAAACTCAGGTAGCTAGATGATGCAAGATTGGCCCTCTGGGCCTGACCCCATAGGAGGTCGTGTTGTTGTGAGTTATGATGAAGAGGAATGTGATGAGGAGCCTGGAGGGACAGTCATGAAGCAGGAGGTGGATCTGATGCTGGAACTAGCATTGGGTCAGAAGTCCCATCACAATTAAGAAACGGAAAAAATATGGCTTTGAAAAACTGGGTAAATGGGTCGTTGTGCGGAATTTCTTCTAATGCTAATTCACCTTCCAGGGCTGTCAGATGGAGACATGGAGGGGCATTCAAAGGGAAGAGCTTAGTCAGTAAGTGATTCTGTAAACAATGATCTCGAAGTAGTTGGAATTCTATCTCTAAGCCTGAAGAAGTGTGCAAACAGAGCCCCTGATGAAGTGCTAACAAATACAGGCTCGCCATAGGACAGATTTTATAAGCGAGACAAGGCGATAGAACAGGAGCCATCTGCTTGGTGAGAAGACAGGCAGGAAAGATGGGCCCTTGTCAAGAGGGTGTCTCCTGCCAAACTAAAAAGGTTCCTTCTGTGGGAAATCTTGACGACAGAGCCTAGCAAGCCAGCTAGGGACAGCTCTAGGGACTCTCCCAAAGGGTTTGGAAATCAAGTTCTGAGACTTCTACTAAGCTAGGTTTGCAATGTTCTATCACATATCTACTCCATCAGTCATCTTGGCCAAGATTTCCCTCAGCTCCTGCTGAGCGAATAAATCAATCATCTGTTCCTTTCCGATCTCTGTATCTTCCCTATTCTTCTCCCATTCTAAGGCACCCTTCCTCCCAACTCTCCCATTTCTGTTGAAGGTGCCTCCAGATTTCTAGGCACCCAGTTTCCCATCCCTGGCTTTCTCTCTAACTCCCAAACCACTCCTTACTTCCTTTCCCAGACTGTCCATAGCCAATCAGTTGAAGCCCTATTATACATTTAACAATGTCACTCACTTGGTCCCCTTCTCTTCACTCATTTAACCATCCACCTACTTCAGGCCCACATTGCCTCTTGCCTTTGCTATTGTAATAGCCTCCTAATTGACCTTCTTCCCTCCAACATCTATCTCCCTTCTCTACTCTGTCCTCCACACAGCTGCCAAAGAGCTTTTCCTAAGGCACACATTTCCCTATATCACTCTCCTGTTCAAAATCTTCTGCTAATGCCCTAGGATAAAGACAGATTCCTCGGCCTGACATTTAAGCCCCTCCACAATTTGGCTCCAATCTACCCTTGATATATTTCCAGTTATTACACACTTTGTACAATCTACATCCTGTCCAAACTGTACTATTAGTTATATATGTTAAGCACCTGGGTGGCACAGTGGATAGGGTACTTAGACCTGGAGTCGGAAAGTCCTAGGTTCAAATCTAGCCTCAAACACTTACTGTGGGACTCTGGGCAAGTCACTTAACTTATTTGCCTCAGATTTCTCTATTAAATGGAGATAATAATTACATTTATCTCTCAAGGTTGTTGTGAGGATTAAATAAGGTATCTGTAAAAAGTGCTTTAGCACAGACCCTGGCACATAGTAGGCACTTATCCCAGTAGGAGTAAATATCAAATTTCATTTGGGTTTAAAAACTCAATTTTATAAATACAAGATGGTTAGGCAGGAGTTTGTGGATAAAAGAGCTGGAGGATTCAGTGAATTGTATTCTCACATATGAGTGGGGTGTGATAGCCAAAAAATAAAGATGATCTTGGTTTGGGGGAAGGGAGAGAGAGAGGAAGAGAGAGAGAGAAGGGGAAAATAAGGACATATGTAACATGGAACTGTCCTCTCTTCCAGGCACCAAAGTTTAGGATGAACACTGAAGAACCTGAAGCTTCCCTTGATTCCCCCAAATTGCTTAGCTCTTCCTCACGTGACCGCATATTTTTATGTGGATACCCAAGAAGAATGTAAGCTTCTCGGGGAAGGACCTATTTTTGCTTTTGTATTCCACATGATTGAAACACATTAAACACTAAATACATTTTCACTAACTTGCATGACTGAATAAGGCCATTTCTAATAGACATGGGCACTCAGAATGCCCACCTCAAGTGTCCCACACATGTTTTATAATCTGAAAAAATAAGACAATTACTCATGGGCAGGTAGCCTTTGTTTCTACAATTAGGGTACTCTACAAATAGGCTTCTCTGTATAAGAACACTGCTGGACTTTAACTCTGATGGCCTAGCAAGACAAAGCACCTTAAAAACGCAAAGGCTGAACACCCAGATTGTTATGGCTGCTTGGCCTTCCCAGCTAATCCAACGATTGCATCCATTCTTATAAAACTGAGCAGGCATGCGCAGCCCTGGCAGCCATGTCTCCATGCCAGAGGCCAAGCCTGCATTACCCTTTAAATACCAAAGGACAAACTCACAAGTGGGCAGAGCCCTTGGGCCACCTGCTCCAGCTCCATGCTAGATCTGAATCAATTTGAACTGGTGGGAGAAAAGATTGATTTGTACCCTGGAAGGCGACAACACAGAAGGAAGCCCTGGGCAGAGAGATGAGAGGTGGCAGAATTTTCATTTTCACATTTCAAAACACTTTCAGGAACATGAAAATTTCCAAATAGTGATTTCTGACGATGTTTGCAGGCCTTGAAAAGTTCCTCGGTAACAGCTCTCCATCTCTTTTGAGTAATGTTTTACTCTGACCTTTTGCTTCATCAAATGGGCTGCCTCAGGTGTGGCAATTAAACATTTACAGCAAGAATAGGCCTTTGGCAATTTTTAACATAATCATTGTTCCTATTATTTAAACAGCTCTAATGTTCTAGAGAATCAGAGGACTGAGAAGTGGAAGGAACCAGAAAACAACACAGTCCAACCTGCCCTGCAGCACAGCAGTTCCTTTTTATATCACTTGGAGATAGCTTTCTAGCTTCTACTTGAATAATTCCCATAACAGGATGCTCACTACTTTAAGAAGGAGTCCACTTGCTGGAGAGTAAGGAATTCAGACATATTCAGAAATGACAATGACTTTAACACAAAAGTCATCCCCCCCCTTTTTTGGAGAACTCATAGCGAGTGGCTTCTCCTTTCCCATGGGCTCAAATCAAGCCTTCAGTTTGGCATTCGAGACCTAACCTTATCTGTTGCTACTAAACATCAGAGTAGTCCCACCAATCTGCCTTAGCTCAGATAGCTACATTGTGCTGTAATAACAGAATTCCAGTTGGTTGAAATCATCCTTGAATAGGAACCTTTCTTAGGATGTCCACAGCCTGTGCTCATGAGCCAGCCCTCACTTGAAGACCTCTACGGAGAAGAATCCCACTACCTCCCTTTTGGATTGGCTGGAATCATTAGGAGGTTTCACTCCCCCTCACTGTTCCTTGTTCAGCCACACTGAACAAATCTAAACCTATATAACAAGCCTGAAAGGTAGTTCCCCAGTCTTCTCCAGGTTCAACATCACTAGTGACCCTTGCACGGCACAGTCTCCAGTACCTTGATCACACCGGTCACCTTCCTTCAAATGCTTTCCAGCTTGTCAGCATCTACAACTCAAAGTATTACAGTCGTATGGAGGCACGGATGACCAGCACAGAAGACAGTGAGACCTTCACGTCTCTCATTCATTTTGCACCTCTAAAAGTAGCCTACAATTGCGTTTGCTTTCTGGGCTCCCACATTGCAGGGACAATTCATACTCTCTAGTTCACTAAAACCCTCAGAACTTTTCAACTCACTCTGTGGTGTCCTCACATCTCACTTGCTTTTGTGAACCCTCGTGTGATCCTTGATATTTATCTCTACTGAATTGTTCTTTATTCAGCATCAACCCCCATTGTATTAGGCTGCAAAGATCTTGGGGGATCCTGCCTCTCTTATTCAGTGTTTGCTATGTGTCCCAACCTCATTTCATCTGCAAACGTGATAAGTATATTGTGATGATCAAAAAAACCTGTCAAGTTGTTTTGGTCTCTCTAAGACCCAACAGGCCTATGATCCCTGCTGTGAACACTGACTAAAGCTTAATGAGGGAAGGAGAAGGGAATAAGCCAATCGAAAGCACCTACTAGGTATCGGGCGCCATGTGCAATCTGACCCCTTTTTTCTACTCCTGCTGTGGCCTAAAGGCCATCACATCTAAAGTTCAAGCCACCTCCCTACAGGGATTCCTTTGCTATTGCTTCTTCCTCCTATGCTTTTTTTTAAGCCAGAGCTTCTTAACGTGGGGTCTGGAAAGTTGTTCTAAAAATATTTTGACACAAAAAAGTTAAAGAATCCCTGCTTTAGGCCTTGGGCCTTCCCTTGTCCCAGCTAAAACATGCCATGACAAAAGCCACCTTTTTACACATTGCTGGTCTATCTGATGCCTTTGTGAAAGTCTGTGGCAAGGCTGGGCATCAGGCTACTGTGTGTACTTTCATCCAAGGAACTGACTGTTTAAAAAGTTCACACCAAGCTACATCCCTGGGGCACTCTACTAGAGATTTTCCTTACATCACCATCAACCCATTAGCGCTGTCTCTGCAGAAATGAGTACTCTACAAGGTAAAATCTGATAGTAGCCAAGGAAAGGTTCCGATTCCATCAAAAGGGCTCTATGCCCTCTTGATGAGGGAGTTAGTTAGGATTGCCACCATTCTGTAGGGTGCCCCTTTGCTCCCACATCAATCCACTCTCTCAGCAGCATCTCATGGGAAGCCTCTCCTAGCCTTCTTTCCTTCATGTTGTCTCTGACTATTAGAATGGTGAGATTCCTTGAGAGGAAGAACTGGCTTGTTTGTATTTGCCTCTCCGGCCCTGAGCACAGTGCCTGGCATGCTTAATAAATGCCTGATGTATCTTTCTAGCAAGATTGTGGGAGCAGGCCAAGCTCAGGGGAGCAAACTCTTTAGCAGAGAGGACACCACCGGAGGTATGAGAGACAGTGTGTGTAAATAGAGGAGATGGAAGAGGGCAAGGCAAGCTGGGAAGAGGCAGAAATCCAGGAGACAGTAAGTACCTGAAAGCAGGCTGCGCCAGTAGGCTGGAGCTAGAACGGAGGCCTTTGAATCCTGTCTGAGCAGAAGAGCTGGCATTTTTGTTCTCAAAGCATATAGAGCCCCTAAAGGTGTTTGAGCAGGGAGGGGTATAGGAGAACTTGCTCATCAGGAAGAGTATCTCAGCAGCTGTGGGGCTGATGTATGGGGAAGGGGAGGGACAGGAGCTATTGCAGTGGTCTAAGAGCTCATTGATGTGGGCCTGAATTGAGGTATTGGAAATGGAAGAATAAAGGCGAGGATAAATGAGGAGCACTGCCCACATTCTCTCTATATTCCCCCTCTTTGAGCCTCCGAGTTTCTCTTATGATTACCTTGGGGAAAGAAGTACTTAACAGGCTCTAATTCATCTTGTTCTTGCAAATACCTTGCGACTTAGCTGCCGAAGCGCCCAACTAAGGAAGGTATGTAGATTTAGATGAATCAATACAGCACAGAACTGCACAGCCCACACTAACTAGGCCACTGGAGACTCCCTGGAACAAATGGGATGTGAATGGGGCCTTGGAAAAGAAGACTGAAAAAAAAGAAAGGGGAGGGGAGAAGAGGAAGAAGCCAGAGCTGTAGTGAATTATGGTTATCATCTGGGGGATGGCGGATAGATGAGGTTTCTGTGATGTGTTGGGAAGCAGTTGGGTCTCAGGTTGGACAGGAAGAAATCAGCCTGAGGGATGGTGAGGGGGGAGAGAAGTTGAGATCAGTGCCTTCATCAGTTTAGAGAATTTCCAATATGGGAAGCTCTATCCACTAATGCACCTCAGCAACTTCTTTGTAACTGGCTGACTTAGAGAGTTGGATGGCCTTTGGCAGCAGAGAGAGGAGGCCTTGGGGCAGTAGCAGATGGGAAGGGGTCAATGTTAAGCTTCAGGTTCAAGTGGCATTCTAGGAGAGTAAATATATATCTAGATATAAAGCCCTTTAAGTCCGGTAAAGTACATGATGTAACTTAACTCTTGACAATGGCATGAAAATGCTATTTTCCCCCTCCCTGTGGTACCCTGCCCTTGCATATGGCCACATACTCACACAACCTCACGCACACGCAAAAATGCCCTTCAAGAATTGAACCTGTTCTGTGTAAATCCCAAGAAAAAGCAAGCTCACAGCTTACCTTTGCATGGCTTCACACTTGACGACCACCAGGCATGTCCCCAGGAAAGGAGCCCTTTACTTCTTTGACTTTGACAAGAAGATCCTTGGAAGGTTTTTCCTTTGTTCAGCTTTGGTTTTTGTCACTTGTTTTTAGTGACTTTTTATGTTCGGGACACACCCAAGAATGTACCAGGGGAGGTAAAAGCCAGTAGGATACTCTTAAGACAATTACCTGCTGGGTGTGAGCACAAGTATCAAGGCCACACAGGCCCTTGGATTGAGGCAAAATAAGCCCAGTCACCATGGAAGGATTTGGGGAGACAATACCCTTTTGCCTTGGAGGTTGTGCAGAGGAGAAGGTTGAAAACATTCAAGACAGGAGACGAGTCAGCCTAATAAAGGACGTTTTTATTGAAGGTTTGGACATAATAACTCATAGGGGTAGAATTCCCACCAACACATTTGTTTGGCATTTGATCACCTTTCCTGGATGGGGTAGGTACCAACGTCCACCCAAGAATGAAAAACAAATGAGTCATGGCTATTTTCATGACTAGAGTGTCAAACACTGGGTGAGGAGAAGAATCTTTTCTAGGGCCCCTGAGAAGCACTGGATGATGGCAATCTGTCTTTGGACCTCAAATGTATTTCCCTTCTCTTTGGAGCACAACCATATGGGGAATCTTTAGGGCTAGACTTTAAAGGTACCTGGGGAAGGTAGGGTTTACCCAAAGAAACATAAACAAAGAGCCTCAAAAGAAGAAATACAAATTATTGATAACCATATCAAACCCTGTTCAAAATTATTTTTTTAAAAAAATTCTTACCTTCTGTCTTAGAATCAATACTAAGTGTCGGTTCCAAGGCAGAAGAGTAGTAAGGGCTAGGAAATTAAAGGTATATGACTTGCCCAGGGTCACACAGCTGAAGTGACATTTGAAATGAGGATCTTCCAACTCCATATCTGGCTCTCTACCCCTGAGCCACCTAGATGCCCCCCAAATTATAACACTATAAATGCAAGTTAAAACAATTCTGTTATATCACTAAACACATCAACAAAAATAGTAAAATGTGGAAAAATATCATGTTGGAGGCATTATGACAAGATTAAGTGTCATAAGCTAATCTATTGGTAGACTTATAACTCAATCCATTCCTTCTAAAAGATATGAAACAATTCAAGGAATGCTACAAACTTATTCTTATTTCTCAATTCTGCAATAGCTCTAACACATCTATTATCTACACACATTTATTATCTAAACACATTTATTAACTAAACACACTTATTATCTATTATCTAAATCAAGTTAATTTCTGGGGGGAATAAAAAACAATGCAAAAATAGTTACTCAAAGTTAGGGACCAAATGAATGCACAATAACTAGGATTGGCTCAAATAAAATGAAGCATCACTGGGCTAAAAGAAATACCAAACACGAAGAACTTAAGAGAAACTTTGGAATGTTTCAGTGAAGTGATGCAGAGTAAAGAAAGCAGAGCCAGTAGAACCATATACACATGTAAAATTAAGATAACTATTAAAAACTGCAAAACCCAGGTCAAAAACAATGGAAAATAGTAGCACCAAATTATTAAAATTAAACCAGACTTTCCTTTTTTTAAAAACAATAATGCTAAAGCTTACACAATGTAAGCTGGTCTGAAGAATCAATTGCAATCACTCATTTTTTTTTTGCTTAACTATTTGGGGAGGGGAATGTACTTTGTAGGTGCTTTGTTTTTTAATTATCTTGTATTTCCTTTATCACAAAAAAAATTATCCCAAAAAAACTCATGTAAAGGGAGGAGCAAAAAAAGAAAAAAAAGAAAAGAACCAAAGGCCTAGCAGGCATAAAATAATGGTCCCCTTCAGTCACCCAACTTTTTTTTGACAAACATAGGTATCATTTTCATTTCTAATAATGAATGCAATCCAGCCAACTATCACTGCTGGCTTCTGCTTCTGGTGACTGACTTGGAACAAATAGTTGGCTAAGACAAATTCAAAAAAAGAAGAAAATAAGGCAGACACAACTGCCTGCTCTCTCCCAATCTTTCTCCTCTCCCTCCCCACTTTAATCTCCCTTTACTCTTCCTCCTTACAACTCAGAAAATGTTTGGGCATAAGGCCCAGTTGCGTTTTTCTTTACACTCCCAGTACCCTCCTCTATACATATGGACCAGTTCCCTGGTAATGGGGTCCTCCTTCTGCTCAAACCACAATGCCTTGTGGAGAGCAGAAGTCCCAGAATCTGTGGCTCTTGCAGCTCTGCCTTCTCTCTTTTTTGTAGAAACACGCTGTTTTTCTTCCAGGCGCCACTTTTCAGCATTTGCTTCATCCCAATATCCATTCTCCATCAGTCTTTGGTCAGGTCGCAATCGGCTATCAGTGGGAGCTACGCCATCTTCCAAAGCATTGAGAGTCAGGGCAAACTCTGAAAAATAGTACATGTTCTCAGCATTCTTTGGTAGGGGGTTCCTCTTCCAGAGGATGACCCCAGGATCTGCTTCTCTGGCATATTCTTTGGCTGGAAACACTTGGAAACGCTCAACTTTCTCATCCCAGGTTCCCAGAAGAGCAAAGTGGACTTTTTTGGAAGGATCAATTACCTGTCCAGTAATCTTCCTGGGCACATCCTGGGAAAGGTAGCTTTGAGGAATAAACTTGAGAATGCACTTGTCTCCTGTCTTGTGATTTGCAATTTCTATCTCACCAGACTGATCTATCCACAGTTTTCCTAAAATAATATTGTTCACGGTGGTGAGAGCTTTTTTCCAGGTGTAGTGATGACCAGTGGCATGGAAGATACAGTGAACAGTCCCACTGGGTGTAATGTCAAGAAATTTGCCATGGAACTTGCCGGTAATTTCAATCTCCTGGTGAAATGTCCAACCATTTCTGGAATCAACATGGTGTGCTGCAACTGGAGGATGCTGGTTCACTTGCTCACAGAGAGAACGAAAGCCACTCTCCTCTGTTTGGTCCAGCTCAAAGGTCTCCCCTAGGAGTGGACTGAAAGGCATGTTAGTACGAAACACAGTAGTGGAGTAAGAAGACACGATGAAAGCTCCCACATAACACATCTGTTCTAGGGAGTTTTCACATCTGGCAGCTTGGTCTAGTAACTCGTGATATTCTAGATCTTCAGTGAGGCGCTGAAGCATGGACAAAGGCTCACTGAAGTTCACCAGCAATGGGATTTTGGAGAGCTCTTTTCCAATGTAGTTCTTTATCATGCTCCATAAGTTAAGACTGTAGGTTGGCTTGGATGGAATCTGGATTCTTTTGACCTTTTTGATTTTTTTCCCATGTTGTTTATATTGTCCACTAGGTCTGCTGGCCCCATGGATCTCACTCTGGGCGTGTGCTTGGCCTGGGTCCCCGGGCACTTTAGCGACTTTAGGACGAGCACCAGATTCCTGTTTGGCCTCCCCCTTCTCAGTTTCTTTGCCAGCATCACTTTGCAAGGTTCTTTCTAGGCGATTATGCTGCTCTGCCAGCTGTTCTAAGGCCTCCTCTAGCTGAATGCGCTTTTCTTTCTCAAGCTGCAGGGACTTCTGCCATTTCTCACTCTGTATGAGAACCAACTTTAGGAAATCTTTACAGATGTTAGTCATTGTACTGGACGTATCTTTGAGGAGCACAGCATGTTCAGTGACCTGCTCCATCTTTGCATGGCTCTCCTTAGGTATCTTAATGCTCTCTAGCTCCCTGAGGGCACTCTGCAGCACTTGGCCCTGGGAAGCTACTAAGTCAGTGTATGTGGTCACATCATCTACTTTTTGAGAGAGGGTATGCAGGGACTTCTGCAAATCCATCTTTTCTGCCTGGCGAGAGGAAGTGGATGCTTCCTCTTCCGAATCATCAAAATGGGTGGGCATCTTAACAGCTTTGCCCTTGGCCAGCGTCAAGGCTTTAATCCAATCTTGCTGCTCGATTTCTGAGTTGGCTCTGAGCCGGTAGGTGTGGGAATCACCATTAGAAATGACAAAGCTGCAAGAGTCCTCCACCGTTATGGTGGCAGAAGCCAGACTGATGGTGCCCTGGCAAGTATTGTGCATCTCAGCCTTGTCGCAGTAATAGCTGAGCAGTCCATGACTCAGCATAAACCAGCGGGGCTGGTAACTTTTTAGGCTGTTATTCCACTTGGAGAGCCAACCCTCGAGGGAGTCTGGACCCTGGGCAACTGTTATTCCTATACCCAACAAGGAACTTCTTGTGGTCTTGGCTTTCACCACCATCTGGGGTGGGGTTGGGGCCTGGCCCTTGAACCCAGGGGCCAAAGATGAGGTTTTAGTTGGTTTCAGAGCTGGAGTGGGAGTTTTGGATGGGGCTGCGGTAGCTGCAGCCGCCGCCGCCGCGGCTTTGGCTGGGGCTGGGGCTGGGGCTGGGGCTGGGGCTGGGGCCGGGGCTGGGGCCGGGGCCGGGGCCGGGGCCTGGGTGGAGGCTGGGACTGCTGCTCGGGCTCGTGATGGAGTAGGCCAAAGCCTGGGCCGCAGG
The DNA here is from genome assembly GCF_027887165.1 of Monodelphis domestica. NCBI lineage: Eukaryota > Metazoa > Chordata > Mammalia > Didelphimorphia > Didelphidae > Monodelphis > Monodelphis domestica. The sequence continues at coordinate 8,500,351 of NC_077235.1, forward strand.
TCTAAAGACGCAGCTATTCGGCTCATCACTCCTGCCCCCTTCCCGGTTGTAATGCCTGCCCGTCGGCGCCTCGGTTGGACAGGAGAGTGGGTCTCCGCGCCCCGGTCACCTCGATTTCCACCACCTGGGCCTACCCCGGGTCCCTTGGATTTTCTGGATGGGCTGCTCACCCGAGAATGGACCTCTGCTGAAGCTGCAGCAATCATCACCGCCAAGCTAGGGGGCGCCTCTCTGCTGGCGTCTGTTCCAGCTCTGCGCCGCATGGCTCCGGCGTCTCTTGAGGCCTCGGCTTTTTGAGTCTCTCTCTCTTCAGGCACCCTCTGGTCTGTTTTCTTTTTTGCTCTCGCCCCAGCCTTGGCCGCCACGGCCTCCGCCGCTGCTTTCACCTCCTCTCCCGCCTGGGCTGCCACTCTGGCCATCACAGCTGCGGTCTCAGCTCGGGCCTCCACAGCCTCGGCCTTTGCTACTGCAGCAGCCGCCGCCGCTTTGGCCACGGCCGCCGCTGCTCGAGCCGCCGCCACCTCCGCTCGAACCTCGGCCTCCCTCATATCTGGTCCCCCTGACTCGGGGGCTGCTGAGGCTGCCTCATGGCTTACCTCAGGCTCTTGGACTTCTCGCCTCTGGCGCTCTGAAGCCATCCCAGCCACCGCACGTAACTTCTTCATGGCTTCCACCTCCACTACCTCAGACGCCTGGGCGGAAGTGAGAAGCCCCGAGGCCGGAAGCACGCCTGGCCCAACGGTTACCCTGGGGTTTCCCAGGGCCCTCAGCAGGGGTCGACGCCAGCCTGCCGCAAAGCAATCCCTCACCCTCCTGCTGTGCTAAGATTATTACGGCTTGCCGTCAAAGCTCCCTTGGGTTACATATTAGCTATGTAACCCTGGGCAAGTAACTAAAGCCTGTTGGCTTCAGCCCCCCTTCCATAATAATAGCAACTACCTCACAGGGTAGATGGGATAACCCAAATAAGTGCCAGCTAATACTGGCAGTGTTGCCAATAGCCCATTTCATAGAAAGCCTGGGGCATGGGATTGCCCCGAATCACAAAAAGGTTGTGATTTGCCCACGGTGGACTTGAGCCCTTGTCCTACCGATTCCAAGGCCACTCTCCCATGCAGAATCTAGGAAAAGAGTGGATCTTGATCCACTTTGAACCAGAGTCCACACGGGGAAAACCCAGTGGGTGAAGAATGCCTATCCATCCCTCCCCCCCCAAAGGGCAGTCAGATAGATGGACCACCCGCAGAGAACAGCAGCAGCATGGGTGTTATGGACAGATGCTGCATGTGAGCCCAGAAGGGGAAAAGGCTCAGCTCACCCACTACTTTTAATGACCCCAAGCTTTTCTCATCCTTTTGAAATCTGTAGTTCCCCTGTAATTTTACATGGTTCAGAATTATAAAAGAGGAGGCTCTAAAGAATTCAAGTTACAGGTGATCCAAAGAGCAACAGAAAGGCATGGTGGGAATGAGTAAAAAGCTGATGCTTCTGATCAAGGAGAACACACACACACACACACACACACACACACACACACACACACACACAGAGCTTCCTGACAGTTGTGCAGGGGAAAAAACAAGAAATCAGGACACGCGGGAAATAGTTAGAATTCTGGTTCAGCCATATACTATGAGTCTGACCTTGGGCAAGTCACTTCTCCTTCCTGGTCCTCAGTTTCCAGCTCTGTAAAATAAGGCAGTTGGGCTAGGTGACCTCTGAGGTCATTTCCAGGTCTAGAATCCTATGATATTATCAACAAAATAAAGGCAGGGAAAAGGAAGCAGCAAGAATGGGGAATTTCCCAAGACTAGCCATCTAACAGTGTCTGTCCAACTCACACAAACCAGTGGACCAACTCCATGAATTGAGCATGTCAGATATGTGGCCACAAGACATCTCCATCCCATTTGCTTTTCCTCGTGAGCATTTTGTATCAAAGTGTCTAAAGAGACTCATTCTTTTTTGCACACACGTATGATTTGAGAGGCAACCCAGAAAGCTGCTCTGTTCTCTTCTCTCTCTCTTCAGCAGACACTGCTCATGGGCAGAGAGAGGGCAATGCTGCATTTGGAACTGTATCACACTTGAGGTGACAACTCTGAGCCCGTTTCTTTAATAGCCAATGTCTTCCCTTGATGCCGCCGTATGGGTAGTTGCAAGTCACAGACTACCACAGGATGCAGAGAGTCCCAGTTGTGCATTCCTTTAGAGTTTTTGGTTCTTGCCCTTTAACTCTGGATGTTAGTCTTTTCTTACATTTGAGCCAAAATTTTCCTCCCTGTGAAGACTACCCATTGTTCCTGACTTTGTCCTCTGGAGCTATTTGGACAGTTCTTTGAATGCTTCAAGATAGCTCTCATGTTTCCCTTCAGTCTTCTCTAGTATAGAATTTTATTTACTCAGCAAACATCTGACTAAGGTCCTCTTAGATACAAGGTACTACAATGGGCACTGAGGCCATGACATGGTGGTAGAGTAAAGAGCACTGGACCTAAACTCTGAAAGTCTCCATTCAAATCCTGCCTTGCACATGTACTAGCAGGTGTAGATAACCCTGAACAAGTCTCTGAATCATTCTCAACCTCAGTTTCCTCATCTGTAAAATGGGAATACAGCCCCCACGGAATTGTTATGGAAATCAAAGGAGATAGCATGTGTAAAGCACTTTGCAAACCTCAAAGTGCTATATAATACTAGCTTTATTATTTTTACTCAGGCTTTTATTATTATTACACTTTTTGTAATTATTATTGCAGTGTAACAGCAGCACATAAAGGAGAGGAGAAAAGAAAAAGAGGAGGCAGCATCTAAACTGGGATTTTGGCTCAAGGAGGAACTTGAACCAAAGCAGAATGCAGGGGAGGGGAAGGGAGGGGAGATGTGCAGAAATCTATTTGAAGAGAAGAGATTTTTTTACATTCAATTTATCACACTGAATGGGACCTGCATGAGAGGTACAGAGACAAGAGAGTACAAATGAGTATGAGGGAAAGAAAGTGACCAAAGTACTCACCAAGCTGGTCACCTCAACCTCCAAAGTCAAGTGAGACAAGAGAGCTCTTGTCCTTTGCCACAGGGGCCTGAAGGGAGGCTACAGCTCAACAACACAAAGACCAAAGATGGGACACGATTCATTCAGTTCCTTTCTTTGTATCTATTAAGTCCTAGTCCTACTGAGTACTGGAATGGGAGCCTGGAAAACACAACAAGGCAACAAAGCTTGAACTTCATTTTCTCAACTGGAGATTGACCCACAGATGAGTATTTCTGCCTCTATAATGCTGCACAAGAATAAAAGGGATTAAGCTGTTCGTAGATCCTTTGACCCAAAAGTCCTGCCACTGCATGATATTTGGCAAGGTCCAGGGGACAATGGATTTAGAGTGGGAAGGTACCTCAAGGGTCACTTAATTCAACCCACCCATTCTACAGAGAAGGACACTAAGGTTAAGTTGCTTGCCCACCAGTCACACTACATGCAGTAAGTGGAAGAGATGGCAGTCTCATAAATGACAAAATATTCATGGTATCAATTCTTAGTGGTAGACAAGAACTGGAAACAAAAGGGGTGCCCACTGATCAGACAATGGCTTGAGCAAACTTTGGCATATGAATGCAATAGTATTCAGCAGTAAGAAAAGATGACTGTGGGGAATTCCAATGACATGGGTTGCACTAAATAATGCAGAGAAAAGTAAACAAAAGAATAGTATGAGTCAGTCCAAGAAGCATTTATTAAGTCCTATTATGTGCTAAGGGACACAAAATCAAAACCATATGCACTTCCTCCCCTCAAGGAGCTTACTTCCTTTTTTGTAATTATGTGTAATTTATTTTTAAATTTTTTTAATTTATACTTAGAATATTTTTCCATGGTTACATGATTCATGACCCCCCACCCCCCTTTCTCCTCCCCTTGCCCAAATCTGACAAGCAGTTCCACTGGGTTATAAATGTATCATTGTTCAAAACCTATTTCTGTGCTTGTCATATTTGCAGTAGAATAATCTTTCAATGCCAAAACCCTAATCACATCCCTATTGCACTACATGGTCGATTATATATTTTTCTAGTGCATTTCTGCTCCCATAGTTCTTCCTTTGGATGTGGATGGCATTCTTTCTCACAAGTTCCTCTGGATTGTCCTGGGACATGGCATTTCTTCTAGTAGAGAAGTCCATTACATTCTATTGTACCACAGTGTATCTGTCTCTGTGTACAATGTTCTGGTTCTGCTCCTCTCGCTCTGCATCACTTCCTGGAGGTCGTTCCAGTCTCCATGGAACTCTTCTACTTTATTATTCCTTTTAGCACAATAGTATTCCATCACCAACATATACCACGATTTGTCCAGCCATTCCCCAATCGAGGGGCATCCCCTCATTTTCAAATTTTTTGCCACCATAAAAAGTGTAGCTATGAATATTTTTGTATAAGACTTTTTCCTTATTATCTCTTTGGGGTACAAACCCAGCAGTGATATGGCTGGATCAAAGGGCAGGCAGTCTTTTAAAGTCTTTTGGCATAGTTCCAATTTGCCTTCCAGAATGGTTCAATCCATTCATAACTTCACCAGCATTATATTACTGACTCAATTTTGTCAGACCCCCATCCAATATTTATCATTTTCCTTTGCTGCCATATTGGCCAATCTGCTAGGTATGAGGTGGTACCTCAGAGTTGTTTTAATTTGCATTTCTCTAATCAGGAGGGATTTAGAACACTTTTTCATTTGATTATTGATAATTTTTATTTCATCATATGAAAACTGCCTATTCATGTCCCTTGACAATTTGTTGATTGAGGAATAGCTTGAATTTTTGTAGATTTGACTTAGTTCCTTATATATTTGGGAAATTAAACCTTTGTCAGAGAGTTTTGTTACAAGAATGTTCTCCCAGTTTGTTGCTTTCCTTCTAATTTTGGATGCATCAGTTTTGTTTGTACAAAAACTTTTAAATTTGATATAATAAAAGTCATTCATTTTACATTTTGCAATATTCTCTATCTCTTGCTTGGTCTTAAATTCCTTTCTTTCCCACAGATATACTATTCTATGTTCACTTAACTTATTTATGATTTCACTCTTTATATTTAAGTCATTCACCCATTTTGAATTTATCTTGGTATCAGATGTAAGAGGTTGATATGAACCTAATTTTCCCCCATACTGTTTTCTAATTTTCCCAGTAGTTTTCATCAAATAGTGAACTCTTGTCCCAAAAGTTGGGGTCTTTGGGTTTATTGAACACTAGCTTACTGAGGTCATTTACCCCAAGTCTATTCCACTGATCCACCCTTCTGTCTCTTAGCCAGTACCATATTGTTTTGATGACCACTGCTTTATAGTACAGTTTCAGATCTAGTACTGCTAGACTTCCATTCTTCACTTTTTTTCATTATTTCCCTTGATATTCTTGATTTTTTGTTCTTCCAGATGAACTTTGTTATATTTTTTTCTAATTCCATAAAAAAGTTTCTTGGTAGTTTGATGGGTATGGCATTGAATAAGTAGATTAATTTGGGTAGGATTGTCATTTTTATTATGTTAGTTTGTCCTACCCAGGAGCAGTTAATGTTTTTCCAATTGTTTAGTTCTAGTTTTAATTGTGTGAAAAGTGGTTTGTAGTTGTGTTCATATAATTCCTGTGTTTGTTTTGGCAGATAGATTCCTAAATATTTTATATTGTCTAGAGTGATTTTAGATGGAATTTCTCTAACTCCTGCTGCTGAGATTTTTTGGAAATATATAAGGCTGATGATTTATATGGGTTTATATTGTATCCTGCAACTTTGCTAAAGTTGTTGATTATTTCCACTAGCTTTTTAGTTGATTCTCTGTGGTTCTTTAAGTAGACCATCATATCATCCTCAAAGAGTGATAGCTTGGTCTCCTCATTGCCTACTTTAATCCCTTCAATTTCTTTTTCTTCTCTAATTGCTACTGCTAGTGTTTCTAGAACAATATTAAATAATAGAGGTGATAATGGGCATTCTTGCTTTACTACTGATCTTATAGGGAAGACTTCTAACTTGTCCCCAATGCAGATAACACTTGCTAATGGTTTTAAATATATATATATATATATGCATATATATATGTTTATTATTTTTAGGAAAGGCCCTTCTATTCCTATACTTTCTAGCGTTTTCAATAGGAATGAGTGTTGTATTTTGTCAAAGGCTTTTTCTTCATCTATTGAGATAATCATGTGATTTCTGTTGATTTGATTATTTATATGGTCAATTATGTGGATGGTTTTCCTAATATGAAACCATCCTTATATTCCTGGTATAAATCCCACCTGATCATAGCGAATAACCCTTATGACCACTTCCTGGGGTCTTTTTGCTAGTATTCTACTTAAGATTTTTGCATCTCTGTTCATTAAGGAAATTGGTCTGTAGTTGTCTTTCTCTATTTTTGGTCTGCCTGGCTTTGGAATCAGTACTATATTTGTGTCATAAAAGGAATTTGGTAGAAATCCTTCTTTGCTTATTCTGTCAGATAGTTTGTATATTGGGATTAGTTGTTCTTTGAATATTTGATAGAATTCATTTGTGAATCCAACTGGTCTTGGGGATTTTTTCTTATGGAGTTCTTTGATGGCTTGCTCAATTTCTTTTTCTGATATGGGATTATTTAAGAATTATATTTCTTCTTCTGTTAGTCTAGGCAATTTATATTTTTGTAAATATTCATCCCTATCACCTAGATTGCCATATTTATTGCCATATAATTGGGCAAAATAGTTTTTAATGATTCTCTTAATTTCCTCTCCATTAGAGGTGAGGTTTCCCTTTTTATCTTGGATACTATTAGTTTGATTTTCTTCCTTTTTATTAGATTGACTAGTACTTTATCTATTTTATTTTGTTTTCCCCCCTCCCACCTTCCCTCCCAAATTATTTTAATTCATATTTACTTGCCTATGACATGTCTATCCCTCTGCCTACCCTCCACCCCGATCAGAAAGTAAACTCCTTGAGGATAAGGCCAGTTTCATTTGTGTTGTCTCCCCAGGACAAGGAAGGAAGGAAGGAAGGAAGGAAGGAAGGAAGGAAGGAAGGAAGGAAGGAAGGAAGGAAGGAAGGAAGGAAGGAAGGAAGGAAGGAAGGAAGGAAGGAAGGAAGGAAGGAAGGAAGGAAGGAAGGAAGGAAGGAAGGAAGGAAGGAAGGAAGGAAGGAAGGAAGGAAGGAAGGAAGGAAGGAAGGAAGGAAGGAAGGAAGGAAGGAAGGAAGGAAGGAAGGAAGGAAGGAAGGAAGGAAGGAAGGAAGGAAGGAAGGAAGGAAGGAAGGAAGGAAGGAAGGAAGGAAGGAAGGAAGGAAGGAAGGGCATAGATTTGTATTTTATTCTATAAAATGGGGGCCATTGTAGCTTTAGCAAGGGGGATGACACAATGAAAACAACGCTTAAGAACAATTGGTCTTGTCTTAGAATACAATATGTATGAGGAGTGTTGGGGGAGAAATTAGGGCCAGTAAGGTCAGGAAAAGTATATTAGACATCTCCAGATATCTTGACATGCTACTTTTCCCACTATCTACTCCATGGTCTATAGAAGAGAGATGCCCCAGTCCTCCAAAGCCCCTGCCCAAGTTTCACTGATATTTTGCTAGGTTTGGTTCAAAAGAGTCCCAAGGGGCTTTTGCTGAAATGAAAAGTGTAGGGTCAGTTGATTCTATTGACTTGACTGTACAGGAAGGTAGGCAGGGGCCCTTCTGACACTGCCAAGTATGACAGTGACATTGTCAAATTAAGCCTATAATGCTAGCACAGTATGTCATAAATAAGTGATACAGACAAAATCCAGTTTTAACAAATACCATGAGAATAAGCTGTTCTGTTTAACGAGGTCATTTCTACATCTTGGTCAATGGAATAGCAATGATGTAGAATCATAAAATACTAAAGTTAGAAGGAATCTTCATGCTTATCTAGTCTAATATCCTCTTTTTACAAATAAGGAAACTGAGGCTCGGAAAGGCTAAGTGACATGGCCCAAGGTCCCACCGTTAATAGGTTACAAAATCAAGCCTGTGCCCTCTCTACAACAGCTTAGCCAATGGAGAGGCAACAAATTCAAAATTGGCAAACCTTTCTGAGAGCCACCTCTGTGCCGGGCACTTTCCCAAGTATTGGGGATACAAAAGACAAAAATAAAATAAAATAAACCAAAAGCAGTCTCTGCCCTCAAGCAGCTTACATTCTACTGGAGGATCTGACATACCCAGTGATACATAACAAGATCATTTCAGGTGTGAGAAAGTGCTAACTTGAGGGAATCAGGAAAGGCTGCCCATAGGAAGAAAAGGTTGTCCATGTTCCCATGGAGTGGCTGCCCAAAACATAAGAGGTGGCACCTGAACAAAGCCTTGAAGGAAACTAAGAAATGTAAAAGGTTGGGGTGAGGAAGGAGAGCATTCTAAGAATGGAAAGAGCAAAAAGAGCCACAGAGAAAATGTTGGTGTTGGGGAAAAGGAAGGTGGCTAGCTTGGCACTGTGTGAGAAGTCATTAGATGAAGTAAACCTAGATTGGATGGAGTCCAAAGGAGCTTCTATTTTATCCTAACAGCAAGGGGAAGGCACTAAGCATTTCTGAGGAGGAACTGACAAGGTTAGACCTCTATCTTGGGCATATTTATTTGGCAACTATGTGAAAGACAGATGGGAGAGGGGAGAGACTAGAAGCAAAAAGGTCAATTAGGAGGCAATAACTAGAGATAATAGCTTCAAGTAAGACAGTGACTGTGAGTGGAGAGAAAGGGAGAGACCAGAGAGATGTGCAGATAGGATCAACAAGACTCAGCAAGAGAAAGGACAGGAGAGAATTAAAGATGATTCCTGGGTTGTGAATGTGGATGAGTGGAAGGATGGTGATCTCCTCCAAAGAACTAGCAAAATGGAGAAGGGCCAAATGGGGGAAGAAAGATAACGATCCCTGTTTAGAGCCTGCTGAGTTTGAGGCATCTCTGGAACTTTCAGATGGAATTGTGCAGCAGGCTGTTGGCAATTCAGGACTACAGAGTTGTGAGCTTCAGTATCATGGACAAAGAAGTAATTATTGAAGCCATGAGAGAGGAGAGGAGAGGAGAGGAGAGGAGAGGAGAGGAGAGGAGAGGAGAGGAGAGGAGAGGAGAGGAGAGGAGAGGAGAGGAGAGGAGAGGAGAGGAGAGGGGAGGGGAGGGGAGGGGGGGGAGGGGAGGGGAGGAAAGAGTTGGGGGGGGGAATGTACCCTGGTTAGGAGGTGGACAGTTGTCCAGATCAGCAGTTTGCAGCCTCTGCTATTTCAATAAGATTAAATATGTCAGAGAAGCCATCAGATTTGCAACTTACTTCCCGTTTTCCAAGACTTCATCAGTAGGGCCCCCCCTCTAATGATGACTTCTTCTGCTACTGTGGTCAAAAGCCATTTGTCATCAGCCCTTGAGCGCTCTTCATCCCGCTAGGCTCTCTCAATCACCCCACTGGGCTTACTAACTGAGAAGACTGAGCACAGAAGAAAGGACAATGCTGGCCCAACCTTGACTTCATTTGGGGTGTGGTAGCTAAAAGCGCAAGCCAAAGGAGAAGCTGAAATGTCTGTTACTCACCTTGATGAACATACAAATATCCCGATAACCCTTGATGATGGCATGGTATTTGAATGGGGGTGGGGGGAACCTTACTAAATATTTTAATCAAGTCAGCCATCCAATGCAACAGAAGTAATTTTCCTTTTCAGAGGTTTCTGAGTGGATGATGGGATGTTGTGTGATGTATCAGTGATTGGCTATTTACTTCTATAGTTAAAATTCATCGCTTCCTTTCATCATTTTGAAGGGACATTGATTTCAATAAAAACCTCTAAATGAGAAAAACAACAGGAAATTTCAAGCCACAAAGTGAATGTGAATAAAGGAAAGCATGTTAAGTTCAAGGATAATTCAAGAGGGAAAATGGGAAGAGGTTTCTGGATCTGCCCATAGCGTCTGAGCCCAATACAAGTTGTGAAGAGTTTTTCCTTATGCTCTCTGGCCTCTGGTGGTGGTTCAAAGCTCCTCTTTACCTACTGCTCAGGGAGCCCCAGTATGTAATGGGGAGACACAAAAAAGATACTCTGGGCCACCCACCTAGACTGGATCCATAGTGCCTGATTTGTTTGTCAGCACCCCTCCTTCATTCCCCAAACAACTTTCACTAACTGGAGGCACACTGGGACAAACTCCAAGAGAGGGGCTGCTTTGCACACAATAAGCATTTAATTAATGTATTTTTCCTTCATTCACTTAGTTGGTCTCAAGAAACTCCAGAGGATGAGTGGAGTTGGACTCCTCCAAAATAACACGTTGCTCCCTCATTCTCCAGTTTAGGAGGTAGCTCTTAATCCAGATGCAAAAATTTCTAGATGGCGCCCTACAAGACTACCCCAGACCTAATGGGCCCATTTGACTTGCCAAAGGCCCACGTTGTAGAGCCTGGCTTCATTACTCGATGCATCTGAAGACCTGCAACAACCAGTGCTGGAGATTCTTAGCCAAATTTGAGTAATTAGTCCTCCAACACTCACTTCTGGTTGGATAATTGGCTCCCTGCTCAACCCTTTTAATTTCTCCTGTACAGACAGTCTACACTGCACACTTCAGCATCACCAGAGAAAGGAAAACATTCACTGAAGTTTCTTTCAATAACATAAAATGGAAACTGCCTCAGTCAAACATCCAGTGGGAAAACATTGTCATGATCCATTTTCTCAAAGTGAGAGCTCCCTGCAGCAGAGGAAGGCTCCTCCAGTTCGAGAGAATCATGCTCTTACACTCCCCACTCCAAAAGATACATACCATCAGGAAGCCAAAGAAATGCACTATTAACTACCTCAAGAAAGAAAATGGTGAGAAGTGTTTGAGCTCATTTTTTCAGATGAGACTTTTTATTTCTTATGTTTTCATAACTACTGATATGGAAACTCCCTCCAAAGACTCAGATGGGCCATGCTGCTGGAACTTCCAGTCTCTAGGTTGTCTGAGGCACTGAGAATTTCAGTGACATGATCAGGGTCAAACAGCCAGTATGTATCAGAGGCTGGATGTGAACCCAGATCTGCTTGACTCAGGCTGGCTCTCTATCCACCAAGCATGAATTTAGGGTTACCTTTCAAGAATGCTTATTATCTAAGAATGGGAAATGTCCATTTTCCATTAGTTGAACCTCCTTTTTTCCACACCATGAGATTTCCCCACTGGTCTCAATGGCCCTCCTCCACTGAAAACCTTAAAGGTCTTTACTTCAGTCCTCCTCTTTGACTGCCCCCACCCCACAACCAAATCTAGTCAGGTCTATCTTAGCCCAATTCCTTCATTTTATGGATGAGAAAAATTAACGTGACCTATCTAAGATCAGGTGGCAAGCAGAAGGCAAGGGCTACACCACAGGGCTTTGACCCCAAATTCATAATCCTACCTTCACATCCAGTCTCTTCTCTCCATTCATACAAACACCACCCATGTTTAGGCCCCTAAGATCTCTTGCCAGAATTGTTGCAGCAGCTCTGATGCCTCCACCTTCCGTTCCCTCTTCTTCAACTCTATTCTGCAGACAGTCAGCTTCCCAAATTGATCTTCCCACAATGCTGTCCTCAGAAATGCTCAGTAACTCCCTGCTGATCCCACCAGGATCAAATCTAAGCTGAGTCTGGCATTCAAGGCCCTTCACTTATTGGTCAGTGCTGAGGTGCACAAAGTTAACACCCCAGAAGACTGAAGTACTTGTTCTTTGAACACTGCTCATGTTTTCCTACCTCCATGCCTCTGATCATGACATCATGACATTTCTTCTACTTGTAATGTCCTTTCCCATTAGAATAAATATCTTAATATTTATCTATTGCTTTAAGATCTGTGAAGTGCTCTTCATCTCTATGTATATGCATGTGTACAGACATATATGCCCCGTGTGCCACAAACTTTGTGCCTCAGCCTTTGGACTCCAAAGCCATATAAGGGTATACCATAGATGAAAACGCACAAAGACAATTGTCATTCTCAGTCACGGAGAGACTACTACTATTCATATGTATTCATATGTGTGTATGAGAACTTTCCCTTTATCTTGACCAGAACCAGGCTTCTATACTATGTGGCCCTGTCTCCCTTTAGTAGTTCCCCTTAATGCACAGTCTCCTTCTATTAGAATGTAAGCTCCTAGTCCTGTCTTATGTTCAGGTAACGGTATCCTAGGCTCTTAAGGAAATATGGGACCCAATAAGCACTTATTTAATGAAGGCTCTAAGATGGAATGGTGCAAAGTGGGAGCACTACACCAGTCCCTAGGCATATGGGACAGCGATATTGTGCCTCTACAGAGCAGTCCTGCCCTCTTCTTTTTCCTTACACTGAGCCCCCATCCCCGCACCACCAACACCACAATGCCCTGGCAGATAAACAAGGAACGCTGTGAAAGAAAGAGATCCCATTCTCATACAGCCTCTTGGTGTAGAGGCATGGCTCTCCAGAGGACTAAGGAGAAAAGCCCAGGATTTTCTGTAGTTTGAGTGCAGAGCACAATCTCTTTGACTTTGCAAACTGTTAGGGACAGATGCTACAACTGAAAAATGCATCTCCCCCTCCCCACCATTACTGCCTCCCCTGGAGATACATTTCCAATTGAGTCAGATGTGACACACTGTTCATGGCCAGATCTATTCTACTCTCAAAAACTTTCCAGCTTAGTAGGACTTTGTGCTCTACAGGACCATTTTGGAGCCCCCGGGCAATCAGGGAACAAGCCTTTCTTAAGCACCTAGTTTGTGCCAGGCACCATATAAAAGAGTATCACATGCAAGAAGGAACCATATGTATTGGTCCCAGACAAAGGGAAGAATCTGCAAAGAGGCCAATTTAGGCTGGGTGTCAGGAAATGTCCCCAACAATTAGAAGTGGAATGAGCTGCCTCAGAAGAGGATGGATGTCCCCTTGTTGGGTATGAATGATCACTTGTCAGGTATGTTACAGTGGGGACTCTTTAAAAATAGGTTGCACTGCTAAAAGACTGTCTGCCCTTTGATCCGGCCATAGCACTGCTGGGTCTGTACCCCAAAGAGATAATAAGGAAAAAGACTTGTACAAGAACATTCATAGCTATGCTCTTTGTGGTGGCCAAAAATTGGAAAATGAGGGGATGCTCTTGGATTGGGGAATGGCTGAACACATTGTGGTATATGTTGGTGATGGAATACTATTGTGCTGAAAGGAATGATGAACTGGAGGGATTCCATGGAGACTGGAACAACCTCCAGGAAGTGATGCAGAGTGAGAGGAGCAGAAGCAGGAGAACATTGTACACAGAGACCGATACACTGTGGTACAGTCCAATGTAACTGATTTCTCCATTAGTGGCAATGCAGTAATCATGAACAACTTGGAGGGATCTACAAGAAAGAATATGATCCACATTCAGAGGAAAAACTATGGGAGCGGAAACACGGGAGAAAAACAACTGCTTGAATACCTGGGTTGAGGGGATATGGCTGGGGATGCAGACTCTAAATGAACATCCTGGTACAAACACCAACAGCATGGAAATGGGTTCTGATCAAGGACACATGTAATACGCAGTGGAATTGCACATGGGCTACAAGAAGGGGGGAGGAGGGAAAGAATATGATTCTTATAATGAAGGAATAATGTTCTAAATTGACTAATTAAATAAAATTTTCCAAAAAAAAATAGTTTGCACTATGGAGGCAGCTGAGTGGCTCAGTAGACGGAGAGCCAGGACTAGAGACAAAAGGTCCTGGGTTCAAATTTGGCCTGAGACACTTCCCAGCTGGGTGACCCTGGGCAAATCACTTAAACCCCATTGCTCAGCCCTTATCACTCTTCTGCCTTGGAACCAATACACAGTATTGATTCCAAGATGGAAGGGAAGGGGTTAAAAAAACAGACTGCACCAGATAGCTGCCACTCTTAAAACCTGTTATTACATTGGGCCCCTTTCACTAATTAATTTATTCCTTCCTTCCTTCCACCCCTATACCTCCTATCCTTTAGCTGCTCCAGAGCATAGATGCCATCATGAACTTTGCTGCCAAGGAAGACAGAGATCCATTTCCAAGACATATAGGAATTTTCTATCTTAAATGACACCAGGAAGATGGCACATAATGGTGGGGTTTCAAGTATAAGGAGAGATGCCTGAACCTAATCGAAACCCTTCCTAATCCCCATAACCTGCAAAATTGTGCTTACCAGTAAGGCTAGCTTATTAAGAAAATAGCACTAAGGAATTCATCAGCCACTATAGGTCTATCAGTTTCTCACTCAGCAAGTCAAGGAATAAGTCTGGGGACAGGGAAGTGCTCATGAACAAATGGAAAATAGCGATTAAGAGTTTCCTACAGGGCAAGCCCAGCCCTCTGTTGAGAAAGCAAAGAAGTGGAAAGGAAAAAATGCAAAGCTTAGGGCTAGGTGGAATGCCATAAAGGGGGCCATGGGAGCGCAGGAGAGAGATACCAGAAGCCAATGCTGCCACTTGCACTAGAAAGCTTCAAAGCAGCCCTGAGCAGGAGTGGGACTGCATCTCTGGTGGGTGGGATGGGGCCTTATTCTGTTACCACCTCCTAAGAATTCCTTTTTCCCCCCAGAATAAATATCCACCCTCCAGAAGTCAAACTGCACAAAGTGGAGCCACATTAAACAGGGACACGAGAACAGGTTGCCCTAGCAACCAAAAGTACTTAAAAAGATTTCATCAAATTCATCAGAACGCACCATTTGATTTATTTATTCTATCATTTTTAACAAAGACAGCTTTGAAATAGACTGATAAATAATTGCCCTAATGGGCCCAGCACTCCCCATCAGCCATTGTGAAAATTCTATCAGCACCGCCAAGGACATCATTCAAAATGGGAAACGCTACACAGCATAATGTCCTTTCTGCTGACTGAGTCTCTGCAAAGTCAGTAAAAGCATTTTCCCAATCAATCCTTTCCAAAAACTAGTACAAATTCCCTGAGCACTGAACAGGTCACCACTTGCTAAAATCTTCTAGGCTGTTTCAATTTCTATAAGGAGAAAAATATCACTTACTTTTTGAAAACCAAAAGTAAAATTTCAAATTTGGTTCTAACTGCAGCTGAAATGCTTTGGGGTAGGGCAGTACGAATCCTCTATCTCATGTTAGTTTTCATTTAAAGTATCACAGGAGAAGGTGTGTTCTCCTGTTAAAGAAAGTTTTCTTGATAGTCCAAGGCCATAGCCGGCTAATCTCCTGCTCATTTTCTTGCCAACAGCCTCAATGACTCAATTTCGGAGTCAGTCTTTAGTTGAAAAAGACTTGGCTATAATGTATTTATCCCGCAATCATCCCTACCTAACAGTGATAATCTTCCATTTCAGACTAAAGGGTGAACTATATAAGAACTCTGTTAGCTTATGAGATATAAAGGAAGTCAAAGTGAAAAGTGATAGAGATTCCCGAAGCAGCTAGACAGAGGATTACTGAAGTGGTAACTCAATGTGTCCTGGCCATAGCTGCATTGTCAAATACAGGATGGATGGATGGATGGATGGGTGGGTGTTTCTTTCCTTTGAATGAATGCATTCTCAGTTGACAACTCATTTGAAAAGTTAAAAATGGGGAAAGCTCATCTGTCTTCTCTAGTTTATAATAATTATTAAATAGGAAAATGGGAGTAAAGATTGAGTTCCTTATATCATGGAACATTTTGGGATTCAATTTCATCTTTGTTTAGTAAAAAGACATTTAATATAAGGAAACTATCTTAACATGCAGCAAATGCTTTTGCTTTTGCTTTTGTTCAAATAATTATTCTTGTTTGTGGCTAAACAAAAACATCCAGTGTAGATCAGCTGATATTAGTTCAATAAACTCATGGCTGCTGTTTGGGGTGCCATTTGTCCTCTTCCTAATGGAAAATGGCAAAAATATCTATCAAATACCAATATCCATGATTAGCATGTCGAATTAGAGGTCTCACATCCCAATGACTTCCCAAATATTTGTTTCCATTTCCCTTCACTACTTCAGTCAAAATCACATTATACACCGAGGTAGGTAAGTTTATTATTGACTTCTGGGGTGGTCAAAAGTAATTCAAGTCTGGCCAGTCCAGATGTTTTATTCAATTGTAGGTTTTTATAGAAGAAATACAATGAGAATAAGTCAGGGAACAATAAAGTAAATGGGATGAAACTAATTAATGAAACAAATACAATTGTAGGCAGTAATAGCACAGGCGGTGAGAGCAAGGCACATGCAGAACAAGTCCCCTTTGATTCTTTCCATATTAGTTGTTTTACCACATTGTTCTACAATTCAACTTAGATAATCAGATAGTAGAATAATTAACTAAAAGATTTAACTGTGATTAAAGAAGTAAATATATGCCAAATTCACTCTCACTGAGCCCCCATTTAGATGGGTCTCCATGTTTCACAAGCTTTTAGATCATGGAGAGGTGATAGGAAGGAGGGAAGGATGTCTCCAGAGTCAACTCCAGGATCACACAGAAGCAAAGCATCATAGACCCATAGACTGAGTGTTGCAAACAACCTTAGAGATCTAGATCTAGTTCAATCCTCTATAAGTGGGAAAACTGAGATCCGGAAGTTAAATGATTTGACCATGGTCAAATAGTTTAAAAGTGGCACTTCTAAAGGGGGGAAAATTAGCAACACGATTGATGCATGCAAGGATCTGCACAATTTCCCAAAGGTAATCTAGTCTGTTATCCTTATCCAGTTCATGTCTGGGTCGAGTTCGTCATCTAAGCAGATGTGTATGCCCTAGTTTCTACAAGTGACACTCTTTTTCCACGTGGTTTTTCCTGTGTGGACGGTGCAGCTACAAGGTGGATAGTGAAGCTAAGTGAATGCTTAGTTTTCTTAGAAGAGAGCTTTGATGGATTTAGTTTACTGACTTGTTAATGAATGGCCCCATGGCCCCCAGAGACAGAGGAGACAATAAAGTAACTTCAGGAATTCAGAATTGAATTACTAGTCTAATATAGACATGGCCCTTCTGAGAGAGAGCCAAAAGGATAGATTGGACTCCAGCTACCAAGTCAATCTTTAATGTTTTTACTTCCTATTTAAATCATCATTTCCTATCATCTCTTCAGGTACTTGAACAACCTCAAGAAAAGCGGTAAGGTAAGTGTCAAAGCATAAAGCATGAGTCGAGCCAGATTCTTTCCTGCATGGGCCCTAAAGCTGGGTCACTAAGAATCACACACAGCTGGAGAAGATGAGGCCATGACTAAGACTCGGGCCATGCCCAAGAGGTCAGGGTAAGTCATCTACCTGGTGCTCCTAGCACATGAGATGATCCCCCAAAACAGCCAAAGCAGCAGGGATTAAGGGCTGGAGAAAAAAGTAGCTGCCAAGGCCCTTGACTCATACAGCCATAATCCACAGCAGTGAAACTGGAACGGCCAGCAAGAGAGTAACCACCCAGGCCAAAATCACGTGAAAAGTTGGGCTAGATAGGAGAAATTTAATGTGGTTCAGAGGAGCAAGAGGAAACCAAAGAAACCTTTGCAGTCTGTGGAATTGTCTTCCTCTTCCTGATATCTTCTTCTTCAGGGCTTTGTGGGAAATCACTGGACAACAGAGTTCAAGTTCCAGAGCTGGAAGGCCAGCCAGCCTAACCCCCTCTTTTGACAGAGGAGAAAACTGAGACCCAAGGAAGTTAAACGACTTGACCGAGGGCATACAGGCAATATGCCTCAGAAGTAGGATTTGAATGTTTGTTCTCTGATTTTGGACCCAATGTTCTTTGCACTCCACCCTCGAAAGCTTGATGTTCTGTTCATGAGCAGCAGGGGAAAGGGAAGTGGAGAGAAGGAAACCCTACAGCTCTTTCTTGTAAAGGTGCCATAATGCACAGGGAGCCCAGGAAAGCCAGGGCAAGTCACAGCAGCAACAAAAACTTAGCAGTTGGTGCTGGCCAATCAAGGCCACCGGCTTGCTGAAATGATGGCCAAGTAGAATCCAGAGACATGGGTGCCAAGGTGGGATGAAGAATCAATAATGGATCCCTCCCCACCCAAGCCCTGGCCCTGTAATGTAGCCCCAAACAGGGGAAATGGTTGAATCCTAGAATATTGGGGTAGAAGGGAGCTTGGAGATCATTTAGTCAGGGAATCATGGAATCATAGCTCTAGAACAGAAGGAATCTTAGACACCACCCAATCCAACCTCCTGATTTTACAAATGAGTAAACTGAGGCCTAGGGCAGGGAAATGACATGCCCAAAGTGCTCAATTTGCTTGGCCTCTAGAACTGAATATACTACTCCAGAAGACTCCTGACCAGTGCAGTCAATAAGCATTCATGAAGGCAGCACTGATTCTGGTGCTGAACATCATGCTCAGTGCCAAGAGCACTTCCTTCTGGGCACTGGCGAGTGAGTATTTGGGACACTAAGAAATTTACAGAATTTATCCATAAGGTTGTTTTTAACAGAGAAAACCTGATGTTCCCTCTAAAAGACAATGCTTTTTAAACAACATTTACAGAAACAAATGTGGCAAAATAATGCATTTAGAGTGTTGTAAACATTCTCTCCACATTCATCCCTAAGTCAATTTAAACAAATGTAATTGATACCTAGAAGCAACTGGATGGAGCAGTAGATAGAGTGCTGGGCCTTGGGTTAGGAAGACATGAGTTCAAATCTGGACTCAGATACACACTAGTTGTGCAACCTTAGGAAAGTCACTTAACCTCTTTTTGCCTTGGAGGCAGCTAGGTAGTTCAGTGAATAGTGCTGGGCCTGGAGTCTGGAAGGTCTGAGTTCAAATTGAGCCTCAGACACTCACTAGCTGTGTGATTCTTGGAAAGTCAGTTAACCTCTGTTTGTTAGCCAAGCACTCCAGTGTCTTTGCCAAGAAAACCTCATGCAGGGTCACAAAGCGTTGGACACGACTAAGCAATAACATCAGATTGATGCCTACAACCGCCATATAGCGCCCCGTCTCATGTATGTTCCAGTGGCCAATGAGCAGCATTCTCCTGAGGGACAACTTCTAACAGTCAGTCAACATACACATGGCTTGCTCCTCCGCCCCCTCCTCCTTAGGCCATGTTCCTTACCACCCTCTCTCCCAGAGAGTGGAGCCATCGAACCACAGAATCAAGTGGGCACCTTCAAATGGCTCTTTTCTTTTTCGCCAAATATGAGACAATCCCAGAGGTTACTGTGGGACATGAGCCAATTCACCGCTGCTGAATCATGGTGGCAGCACAGGGATAAGACAGCAATCTCTTTAATTACTTCGGTAAAACAGCAGGTGGCTCATAGGCAGTGCACAGGGGTCACAAGGCATGGCTTCAGGCCATTTGCACTGGGCACCCCAGAACTTTTGCCAGGGAAGTTACAGAGGATTAACAAGTTGGCTTTGAGATGTTCCAGAGCTCTTTCATTGAAAGTTGATTCAAAAAGCTTTTACTAAATGCCTGCTACATGCCAGGTCCTATGTTAGATGCCTTGAGTTCCCTCAATGACATTACATTCTTCTGGGAGAGAAACCACAAGTACCTAAGAATATTATTATTAATAATAATGATAGCTGGCCAAATTGGCACAGTGCTTTGAGATTTGCAAAGCATCCTATGTATATCATTTCACTTAATCCTCACACAACCCTGGGAGGTAGGTGTTATTATTATCTCCATTATACAGCTGAGGAAAGTAAGGTGGAGGTGAAGTGACTTGACCAAGGTAACACTGCCTGTAACTGTCTAAGACCAGATTCAAATTCAAATCTTCCCAATTCCTGATCAAGCACTCTATGAAATATATTAGAGCAATTTCTAGGGGGAAGGGCTCCAGCAGTTTGGAGGCTTCCTATAGTAAGTGGCCCCTGAGCTGAGCTTTTAAGAAACCTGAGGATTCTTTGAAGTGGAAAAGTGGACAGAGTACATTGTGGGCGTGGAAAATCACTTCTGCCAAAGCTGATGCCACGTCCTAGATGGAGAACAGCAAGTAGGACAGTTGGATTAGACAGTAGAGGTCCAGAGGGAGAAGAATATGGCCTAAAGTTGAAAAGTTAGACAAGAGTCAAACTAAAGCTAAACAGGAGGCTTTGCATTTTAGCCTAGAAGCAATGGGGAGTCATGGGAGCTTCTTGAACAGGAGTTTCTATATTTTAGAGTTGAACCACGCCTATATGCTAATACTGCCTTTGGATTCTGCAGAGAAAGATGAATGATTGTCCTGAATAATTCCATGCAGAGAGCAGTGATCTCAGACCTTTAGAGAATCATCACATACTATTGCCTCATTGTCTATTACCTCATATTCCCATAGGGCACTGGACTTGGAGTTAGGAACAGCTGGGTTCAGAAGATCCTCCCTCAAACATCTATTGTCTGTGTAACCCCAGACTACATGCCCTAGTATGTCTTTGCATACTTGAGAGAAAGAACAATTAGTGTCCTCTAATAATCCACTTAAACTCTGGTCCTCAGTTTCCCTCATATTTAAAATAAAGCAGTTTGACTCAATGACCTCTAAGGTGCCCTCGAGCTCTAAATCTAGAATCCTAACCCTACCTTTTAAAAGTTCTCCATGAGATTATATCCAGTTTTATTCTATGTCCATTACAATTATTGTTTGCCTTAAACACTTGACAGTATACCTTGAAACCACAATTGAGTGTCCCAAGAACAGGGTTGTGAATCATTTGGCCTATTTGAAAAGTTCATATTCTAATTTGTCTGGCAATCAAGGCCTTCAATAAGCTGGTGGAGCCTTTTACCATATCTCTCTGCCATTACTTCCCTCCATATAGTCTATGCCCTGGCCCAAAGGATCTCCCTATTCTCACCTCCTAACCAGCACTGAGACTCCTCTCCGACTACCCACCTGCTGTTACCACCTTCATGGAGCCATCCTGACTGGATATAACCTTCCACTTACAGAGCACTGAGACCACCAAAAGGTCTTCTGGAGAGAGACCTAGTCTATTTGACATCCGTTAAAGTGCTTGTCTCATTTTTACATCACCTCATTATGTGGCTCCTAATCACAACCAACATAGTCCAGATATCTGGATTGAGATGCAGAAGGGAGTAGAGGAAAGAGGAATAGACTTGACTCAGGTGATTCAAACATTGTCACTAATTGTCTAGGTAGCCTAAGCCATTTCCCCTTCCTTAGCCTCAGTTTCCTCCTCTGTAAAATAGATTACAGATTTAGAGCTGGAAGGGATCTCAGTGGCTACCTAATCCAATTCTCTCATTTTCTAGAGAAGGAAATTGAGACCAGAGATCTCAACCTGATTGATCCAAAGAGTTTCCGAGGTTTAGCCTGTCAGCCAAGATGGTTTATTGGGTATGTGGCCACTGTGCATGCCATAGCGTCTTAAAGCCACATATGAGAGCTGGGTGGCAGGGAGACTTTAAAGGAGGATGAGCAGCCCTGAAAAGGGCTTGACAAGCCTTCACAACAGAAGTACGAGTCTTCCCGATGTAGAAGGCCAATGTATTCCTGAAGGTCTAATTGGAGAGAACTAAGGTATGCCCACACCAATACACAGCCAACATTAGAATGAAATTGCAGAAGTCACAGGGCATGAGGAGACCGATGGATTAGAGAGAACATCAACTTAGAGACAGAAATCCCCCAGTACAGTATCCACGGTTTCAGTGGTCAACTGCTAAGCACTGCCACCCACGCAAAGTGCCATTGAGGTGCATCATCCAGGTCTGCCTGGCCCTTTCGCCTTCACTTTTTTATGTTTCTCACTTCTTGTTGCTGGGGGTTAGGAGGCCGCAGGCTGAGGAGCAGGAGCAGGGAGAGAGAATACACATACATGGTGTCAGCAAGTGTTCCCTCATAGCTGCGGTTTCAGCTCTCTGAGGGTGTGGAGGGCCAGCTGGATAAAGGAAGAGACAGCTAGAGAAGGAAACTGTGAGCCAGAGACTGAGCTCCTTGAGAAAGGAGAGAAAGCTATCTGGAAACCAGTGGATTGTAACAACACTTTAGGCCAAGTCAAGGGAATCCCAAAGAAGGAGACGTGGCACAGAGGAGATCTGGAAGTGGCATAGGGGAACAAGGAGTATGCTGCCTCCTCCTGGCCCTCAGTATAGAAGAAGGTGGCCAGGGATGAAACATCTTTCAGAGGGAGCCAGGTTTGCAGGAGCACCAAGAGGCCAGGGCCAAGCTTCAGCTGGAGGCAGTGGGACAAATCCCACTCTGAAATCCAAAAGAAAGTGGAATCAAGCTTTGCTCTGACACCAGTGCCCACTTATAGGCCAGCAATTATTTTCACCATCAGTCTTTGAAAACGAGCCAAAGCAAAGGACACTGCAATCGGCCAACTCTCCCTCTAGAAGCTTAGATGAGGGCTTGTGCATCCACATCCCCCAGGGAACTACTCATTCCTTGAACATGAGTCCTCTAACCCTCCTAGGAGAGCTGGACTCCTTCCCATGACTGTCTGTATGGGGTAAGACAAAAGCAGAAGGTCCTCAGTCAGCTTCCCCAACAGCTTCTGTTGGAATGGCAACATGTTTTTAGCTTTAGAGGAATATGGTCCAGATGGACTGAGAGATCTAGAGCTAGAAGGGACCTTCTTATTTTATACATGCGGAATCTGAGGGCCAAAGACATAAAATGACTTGTCCAAGGTCACATGGATTGTAAACTTCAGAGATTGATTTGAAACAAGGTTCTATGGCATGAGGTCCAGGGCTCTCTCACATATACCTTACTGTCTTGGCAAATCACCCAATCTCTGAGTCACAAGGGGTCTGTGGAGTCATCTAGTCTATGCCATATACCCCAAAAGAATCCCCTCCATAAAAGCACCCGGAAGTGGTCAGCCAGTCATTGCTTAACTAATTCCAACAAAACTCCCACAACCTCTCAAGGTAGTCCAATCCAATTTTGGAAAGCTCTAATCATTACAAAGTTGTCCATCCCTTCAAGCTTAAATCTGTATCTTTGCAACTTGTAGCTTCCTCCTGACTTCATCCTCTATGAAAATTATTCATTAAAAATGATCACCCTTCACCCTTCAGGTTCTTGAAAATGGCTATCGTGCATCTCCTCAACCTTCTCTTCCCCAGGAGCATTCTCCACATTTCCTTCAACCAGCCTTCAGATGGCATGGCCTCCAGGCCCTTCCCCATCTTGGTTGCTCTTCTCTAGACACTTTTCAATTGACTGATGTCCCTCTTATACTCATGGGTGCCCAGAATTGAAGTCGACTCTCTAAATGCAGCCTGACATTTAAGGACAGAGAACAGGGGAGACGATCATCGCCTTCTTCCTCAAAACTCTGCCTCTCAATGGAGCCTCGCTTTGCCTTAGGCTTCTTGGCTATGAAATCTGATTTTTGTCTTGTGGAACATTAAAATCCTTAGATCTTTTTCAGATCAAGTGTTGCATAGATTATTTTAGACCTCCAGTGTAAGATGCTGCATTTGCCCTTACTAAATGTCATCTCATTTAGAGATGTTCTAGGCTGTCAGAATAATTTTGCAATGCTGACATTCTCTCATCCAGCATATTATCTCAAACAGCACCTTTCACATGAAGCCTGTTCCAGCTGCTAGTGACCCCTCCAAAAAGACTACTTTGTTTTCATTTTGCATCTTTTCTAAATACACACATGCACACGTGCGATTTCCCCTTGTGAGATGTAAACTGCTTGAGTGCAGGACCTAGTTTCAATTTGCCTTCATATTGCCAGGGCCTAGCACATACTTGGTACACCGTAGTTATTGCTTGAGTATCAACTGCATACATGCCAAGCAAGCCACCAGGTCTTTATCCAGGTCACAGATAAAAATCTTGAATGTCCCAAGGCCTAACATACATCCCAGAAGCACTTCACTGGAAATTTATTTTCAGGTTGCCATCAGGTTATTAACAACTACTCTTAGAAGCCGGGAAGATAACTAGCTTTGAAGCCATTTTCTTGTACTATCACCTAGCCTATATGACTCCATCTTGTTCACAAGAACACAACGTGAGACTTTAGCAAAGGTTTTATCAGAATCCAGTTAAGTTATAACCAGAGCATTCTCCAACTCAGTTGGAGTTTGGGAGGGACCTGTGATTTCAATGGGGAGTGTGTGTGTGTATGTGGGGGGGGGATTTCCAGTGTGCAAACTGCCTCCACCAATGCATAGCCACATCCTACAGTCTTAGAAAATGGCTGGGGCATGGAAAGGTTAAAGAACTTGCTCCAGGTAAGCCAAGGAGTTCACAAGGTCAAAACTATTTTTATAATCATACTAAGATGTTTTCATTTCTAACCTGGTAAATAGTCATAGATATTATCCATAAAGAAAAAAGCTCTTTGGAGGGTCCTCAATAACAGTTCAGAGTATAAACTGTACTGAGAATTGTTGCATTTGACTGTGCACCACACTATTGGCTTTGTAATTCAGTTAAAAAAGAAATGAGTTTATTTTGGAATGAGCTGGTCTGGCTGATGACCCACGGGCTCTTGGTGATCAACGTTTCCTTTCCAAATGTTCACTATTTATTTAATAGTACCTTCTGAAAATATTTTAGCAGAAATTTAAATCAAGTTCAGGGGCCTACAGTTTATCTTAGACCATGGAGAATAGGCAGTCATCAATTGGAGAGTGCCCAGAGAAGGACCAAAAAGGGAAGATAATAAAGTCTATAAACTATAGGTCATGGGGGCAGCTGGGTAGCTCAGTGGACTGAGAGCCAGGCCTAGAGACAGGAGGTCCTAGGTTGAAATCTAGCCTCAGACACATCCCAGCTGTGTGACCCTGCGCAAGTCACTTGACCCCCATTGCCTAGCCCTTACCACTCTTCTGCCTTGGAGCCAATATACAGTATTGACTCCAAGACGGAAGGTATGGGTTTAAAAAAAAAACCTATATGTCATAAGAGTAGAGCTATAGGGTTAAGATGGCGGCTTAGAGAAAGCTAAAGCTCAGATCTCCGGAAAACCCTTCCCGACCAATCTCAAACGATAAGCTCCTAAGGCGCCGAAATTCAAAACGATCAACAGCACAGACCCTGGGAACCCTCCTCCTGGACCTGGACCCGGTTCAAAAGGTATGGCTCCCCTTAAAAGCCAGAACCCGAGATCCCTCGGACCTCAGGGGTAGGAGCGCAGAGTCCAAGGCTCCCGGAAGCCGCAGCCCGGCCGGCTCAGAGAGCAGGGTCCTCGGAAACAACAACCCTCAGGGCCTTCTACAGTCCCGGTGAAAGTTACTGCATGGGGCTTCCACTGCAGAGAGCTGGTCAAAACAACAGCAACCCTCAGGGCGGGCAAGACAGCCTCACGGGCTGGATCCTGCTATCCAAGTCTCAGTGAAAGTCTGTGCTCTCGGAGCTTGGGGAAGCGGCAGCCCATCCCCCCGCAGGCCTGCGAAACAGCCTCACGGCCAGCGATTCTGAAGGCAACTTCCGGAAAGCGAGCCGGGGGGAGAGTGTGGCCACGTGGTCCGACCCTTCCATTCCAGTTCCAGTGAGGCATATTCAGTTTAACCCAGGGAAAGCCCATAGAACTATCTGCCCAGGACTGCCTCTGAACACCAGAAAGAGACAAGAAAAACTAATCCTCCACATTCAGAGATGACAAACTCCACAGAACCACAGAAGCCCCAAAATACCAAGAAAAATAAGAAGAAAGGGGCGACTTTGGACACATTCTATGGAGCCAAAATACAAAATACAGAGCAGACAGAAGATAATATAAAAGAAAATGCTCCAAAACCTTCCAAAGGAAATGGAAACTCTCCACAAACCTATGAAGAATTTGAATCAGAAATGACCAAAAAGATGGAAGCCTTCTGGGAGGAAAAGTTGGAAATAATGCAAAAGAAATTCACGCATCTACAAAACCAGTTTGACCAAACTGTAAAAGAAAACCAGGCTTTAAAGGCCAGAATCAGGCAGCTGGAAGACAACGATCGTGTAAAAGAGCAAGAATCAATAAAGCAAAGCCAAAATACCAAGAAATTAGAAGAGAACATAAAATATCTCACCGACAAGGTGATAGATCTGGAAAAAAGGGGGAGAAGGGATAATTTAAGAATAATTGGACTCCCAGATAAGCCAGAAATAAACACCAAACTGGACATGGTGATACAAGATATAATCAAAGAAAATTGCCCAGAGATTCTAGAACAAGGGGGCAATACAGCCACTGACAGAGCTCACAGAACACCTTCTACACTAAACCCCCAAAAGACAACTCCCAGGAATGTAATTGCCAAATTCCAAAGCTATCAAACAAAAGAAAAAATCCTACAGGAAGCCAGAAAAAGACAATTTAGATATAAAGGAATGCCAATCAGGGTCACCCAAGACCTTGCAAGTTCTACTCTGAATGATCGTAAGGCATGGAACATGATCTTCAGAAAGGCAAGAGAGCTGGGTCTCCAACCAAGAATCAGCTACCCAGCAAAACTGACTATATACTTCCAAGGGAAAGTATGGGCATTCAACAATATAGAAGACTTCCAACTTTTTGCAAAGAAAAGACCAGAGCTCTGTGGAAAGTTTGATACCGAAAATCAAAGAGCAAGGAATACCTGAAAAGGTAAATATTAAGGAAAGGGGAAAATGTTATCTTCTTCTTTTACTCAAACTCTCTTCTATAAGGACTACATTTGTATCAACCTATGTATACTAACATGTGGGGAAAATGTAATGTATAAATAGGGGGTAAAGAAAGACCAAATAGAATAATCATTCTCACACAAAGATTCACATGGGAAGGGGAGGGGAAGAAAACTCCTATAAGAAGGAGAGGAAGAGAGGGGGGGGGTTACTTAAACCTCAATCTCAGGGAAATCAGCTCTGAGAGGGAAAAACCTCCAGATCCATTGGGATCTTGAATTCTATCTTACCCAACAAGGGTAAGGAGAAGGGAAAACCAAGGGGGGGAGGGGGAGAGGGAGAACAAAAAGGGAGGGAAAGAGAGGGGGGAGGGGGAGGGAACAAAAAGGGAGGGACTAAAAAGGGAAACATCAAGGGAGGGGACAAGGGGGACTGTTTCAAAGTAAATCACTGGACTAAAAGGTAGAGCCGAAGAAGAAAAGGTTAGAATTAGGGAAGGCAATCAAAATGCCAGGGAGTCCACAAATGACAATCATAACTTTGAACGTGAATGGGATGAACTCACCCATAAAACGTAGACGAATAGCAGAATGGATTAGAATCCAAAACCCTACCATATGTTGTCTTCAAGAAACACACATGAGGCGGGTTGACACCCACAAGGTCAGAATTAAAGGATGGAGTAAGACCTTCTGGGCTTCAACTGATAGAAAGAAGGCAGGAGTGGTAATCATGATATCTGATAAAGCCAATGCAAAAATAGACCTGATCAAAAGGGATAGGGAAGGTAATTATATTTTGTTAAAAGGGACTATAGACAATGAGGAAATATCATTAATCAATATGTATGCACCAAATAATATAGCACCCAAATTTCTAATGGAGAAACTAGGAGAATTGAAGGAAGAAATAGACAATAAAACCATACTAGTGGGAGACTTAAACCAACCATTATCAAATTTAGATAAATCAAATCAAAAAATAAATAAGAAAGAGGTAAAAGAAGTGAATGAAATCTTAGAAAAATTAGAATTAATAGACATATGGAGAAAAATAAATAGGGATAAAAAGGAATACACCTTCTTCTCAGCACCACATGGCACATTCACAAAAATTGACCATACATTAGGTCACAGAAACATAGCACACAAATGCAGAAAAGCAGAAATAATGAATGCAGCCTTCTCAGATCACAAGGCAATAAAAATAATGATTAGTAATGGTACATGGAAAACCAAATCTAAAACCAATTGGAAATTAAACAATATGATACTCCAAAACCGTTTAGTTAAAGAAGAAATCATAGAAACAATTAATAATTTCATCGAGGAAAATGACAATGGCGAAACATCCTTCCAAACCTTTTGGGATGCAGCCAAAGCGGTAATCAGAGGTAAATTCATATCCCTGAATGCTTATATTAACAAACAAGGGAGAGCAGAGATCAATCAATTGGAAATGCAAATGAAAAAACTGGAAAGCGATCAAATTAAAAACCCCCAGCAGAAAACCAAATTAGAAATCCTAAAAATTAAGGGAGAAATTAATAAAATCGAAAGTGATAGAACTATTGATTTAATAAATGAGACAAGAAGCTGGTACTTTGAAAAAACAAACAAAATAGACAAGGTACTGGTCAATCTAGTTAAAAAAAGGAAGGAAGAAAAGCAAATTCACAGCATTAAAGATGAAAAGGGGGACAGCACCTCCAATGAGGAGGAAATTAAGGCAATCATTAGAAATTACTTTGCCCAATTATATGGCAATAAATACACCAATTTAGGAGAAATGGATGAATATATACAAAAATACAAACTGCCTAGACTAACAGAAGAGGAAATAGAATTCCTAAATAATCCCATATCAGAAATTGAAATCCAACAAGCCATCAAAGAACTTCCTAAGAAAAAGTCCCCAGGGCCTGATGGATTCACCTGTGAATTCTATCAAACATTCAGAGAACAGTTAATCCCAATACTATACAAACTATTTGACATAATAAGCAAAGAGGGAGTTCTACCAAACTCCTTTTACGACACAAACATGGTACTGATTCCAAAACCAGGCAGGTCAAAAACAGAGAAAGAAAACTATAGGCCAATCTCCCTAATGAATATAGATGCAAAAATCTTAAATAGGATACTAGCAAAAAGACTCCAGCAAGTGATCAGAAGGATCATTCACCATGATCAAGTAGGATTCATACCAGGGATGCAGGGCTGGTTCAACATTAGGAAAACCATCCACATAATTGACCACATCAACAAGCAAACTAGCAAGAATCACATGATTATTTCAATAGATGCAGAAAAAGCCTTTGATAAAATACAACACCCATTCCTATTAAAAACACTAGAAAGCATAGGAATAGAAGGGTCATTCCTAAAAATAATAAACAGTATATATCTAAAACCAACAGCTAATATCATCTGCAATGGGGATAAACTAGATGCATTCCCAATAAGATCAGGAGTGAAACAAGGATGCCCATTATCACCTCTACTATTTGACATTGTACTAGAAACACTAGCAGTAGCAATTAGAGAAGATAAAGGAATTGAAGGCATCAAAATAGGCAAGGAGGAGACCAAGTTATCACTCTTTGCGGATGACATGATGGTCTACTTAAAGAATCCTAGAGATTCAACCAAAAAGCTAATTGAAATAATCAACAACTTTAGCAAAGTTGCAGGATACAAAATAAACCCACATAAATCATCAGCTTTTCTATATATCTCCAACACAGCTCAGCAGCAAGAACTAGAAAGAGAAATCCCATTCAAAATCACCTTAGACAAAATAAAATACCTAGGAATCTACCTCCCAAGACAAACACAGGAACTATATGAACACAACTACAAAACACTCGCCACACAACTAAAACTAGACTTGAACAAATGGAAAAACATTAACTGCTCATGGATAGGACGAGCCAATATAATAAAAATGACCATCCTACCCAAACTTATTTATCTATTTAGTGCCATACCCATTGAACTACCAAAATACTTCTTCACTGATTTAGAAAAAACCATAACAAAGTTCATTTGGAAGAACAAAAGATCAAGGATATCCAGGGAAATAATGAAAAAAAACACATATGATGGGGGCCTTGCAGTCCCTGACCTAAAACTATATTACAAAGCAGCAGTCATCAAAACAATTTGGTACTGGCTAAGAAATAGAAAGGAAGATCAGTGGAATAGACTGGGGGAAAGCGACCTCAGCAAGACAGTATACGATAAACCCAAAGATCCCAGCTTTTGGGACAAAAATCCACTATTTCATAAAAACTGCTGGGAAAATTGGAAGACAGTGTGGGAGAGACTAGGAATAGATCAACACCTCACACCCTACACCAAGATAAATTCAAAATGGGTGAGTGACTTAAACATAAAGAAGGAAACCATAAGTAAATTGGGTAAACACAGAATAGTATACATGTCAGACCTTTGGGAGGGGAAAGGCTTTAAAACCAAGCAAGATATAGAAAGAATCACAAAATGTAAAATAAATAATTTTGACTACATCAAACTAAAAAGCTTTTGTACAAACAAAACCAATATAACTAAAATCAGAAGGGAAACAACAAATTGGGAAAAAATCTTCATAGAAACCTCTGACAAAGGTTTAATTACTCATATTTATAAAGAGCTAAATCAATTGTACACAAAATCAAGCCATTCTCCAATTGATAAATGGGCAAGGGAAATGGATAGGCAGTTCTCAGATAAAGAAATCAAAACTATTAACAAGCACATGAAGAAGTGTTCTACATCTCTTATAATCAGAGAGATGCAAATCAAAACAACTCTGAGGTATCACCTCACACCTAGCAGATTGGCTAACATAACAGCAAAGGAAAGTAATGAATGCTGGAGGGGATGTGGCAAAGTAGGGACATTAATGCATTGCTGGTGGAGCTGTGAACTGATCCAACCATTCTGGAGGGCAATTTGGAACTATGCCCAAAGGGCGACAAAAGAATATCTACCCTTTGACCCAGCCATAGCACTGCTGGGTCTGTACCCCAAAGAGATAATGGACACAAAGACTTGTACAAAAATATTCATAGCTGCGCTCTTTGTGGTGGCCCAAAACTGGAAAATGAGGGGATGCCCATCAATTGGGGAATGGCTGAACAAACTGTGGTATATGTTGGTGATGGAGTACTATTGTGCTAAAAGGAATAATAAAGTGGAGAAGTTCCATGGAGACTGGAACAACCTCCAGGAGGTGATGCAGAGCGAGAGGAGCAGAACCAGGAGAACGTTGTACACAGAGACAAACACACTGTGGTATCATCGAACGTAATGGACTTCTCCATTAGTGGTGGTGTAATGTCCCTGAACAACTTGCAGGGACCCAGGAGAAAAAAACACCATTCATAAGCAAAGGATAAACTATGGGAGTGGAAACACCGAGAAAAAGCAACTGCCTGAATACAAAGATTGAGGGGACATGACAGAGGATAGACTCTAAATGAACACTCTAATGCAAATACTATCAACAAAGCAATGGGTTCAAATCAAGAAAACATCTAATGCCCAGTGGACTTACGCGTCGGCTATGGGGGGTTGGGGGGGGGGAGGAAAAGAAAATGATCTATGTCTTTAACGAATAATGCTTGGAAATGACCAAATAAAATATATTAAAAAAAAAAGAAAAAAAAAGAGTAGAGCTATATTGAACCTTCAAAGAGATGTACTGTATTTCATATGAGCCTGAAGACATCGACAGCAGCTAGGTGGTCATCTGCTCTTTCCATATGTACCTGAGGCATATAGAAGTGAGTTTCTTTCAAGACCTGGAAAGAGAAACCCTTAGAAAAGGTACAATAATTTTGTGATTTTCTTCCTCATGGCAAATATGTAGGGATTCATCCCTTCCACTTCCCATAAGAAGGCCACCATTTGCATATAGAGATGCTCTGAAAATACTCCCCGCCTGCCAATGAGTTTGCAGGAGCCAAGTGTTCTAAACAAATGCTCCTGGGAACAGAAGCTATGGCTTCAATTATCACCTGACTCTTAAAGGGTATTTGGGGGTAAGGGGGGAGGCAGAGAATGTCAAAAACTATTCATCATGGGGGCCTTTGATTAATTCACATTAATTATCTCTAGAGCCTCCACGGTAAACCTAAATAGATACTCATTATGAATAGTGAATCATCATCTAATGGCTAGGGATGCAAAATTAATGAAAAGAACTATATAGCCTTATGGTAGGGTAACACAGTAAGCAACAGCTGGCACAAGGGTTTTGTCAAGGTGATTGACAAAACTCAGAGGGAATCTTTTGTTTTGGAGAAAGAATTAGGCAGCCATGGGAACACAACTCCCCAAATCCTGTTCTGCAATGAGCATCACCCTCACTCCTCCCCACCCAGGTGAGGGGATTATTACTAATATTTCGGCCTTTGCCCAGCACCCTTTATTCCCAAACAGCTTTCATGAGTGATCCTTATAAAACCTGGTGAGATAAATAGTACATATTTGATGATGCCCATTTTTCAGAAGAAAAACTGGGGTAAGACTCCAATCCAGGGCTCATGACTCCAAATCTGAGTCAGAACACTTTGAAACAACAAGAAGAAGCAAAATAAAGGAAGAATAATCTGGAGAGACAGTAGAGTACCAGGGCTTCATGAGAGTTCCATGGGCTTAAAAACATACTTGGATAACCATATTTCAATATAATTGGTGTCCTTTTCAATCCTACATGTTTTATTTTGTGTATTCAAAAATATTATTCAGAGCAAAGGTCCCACAAACTTCCCCAAAAGACACTAAAAAAGATGAAGAATCTTTGTAGTTGCGAGGTCTAATCTATGTCAGGAGGTCAGAGAACCAAGGAATATGATGGAAGGGAAGGAGCATCAAACATCTGGAGCTCTGGAATAGGCAAGAGGTTCTAGACAAAGGGGAGGGATCTGGAAACTCTGAAGTAAAAGTCATTTCTTTTGTTCCATGGAACATGGCTGTGAACATATAAGACCTGCCAGATCAGAGAGATCATGCAGGAAGGGTCATCAGAAAAAGAAATGAGCAGTGGTTGGTCAGACTGCTCTGAAAGGGATCAAAAGAGCCATTCACTGAGCTGACATAAATAAAGGTGTGTATTTGGACCCTGACAGAAAGCCTCACAAGGCTTGGCAAGCCATGTAACAATTGCCCACTCCTGGAGAGTCATGTGAGATAAGCAATGTCCCCAGAAGGAATCTAGAAAACAATGCTAGACAGTAGGAAGTTCTGGACAAGGAACTGCAAACTGTTTCATCATGACTGATGATCACAAGCAGGGGCCTCAGAAGAGCAAAGGAAATTTGCGGAGTTAGTGGGCAGTTAAAAAAGATGGTGTCTGAAAAATGGAATTTGGGTTCCTAATCCACAGGCTCTTGACAAGGGTTAGAGTGTACCCAATGAGAGAGTAAAAATTTCTTACATCTGACATTTTAAAATCTAATCAAAAGGGCTTCAAACCAGAAATAGAGAGGGGGGAAATATATGAGAGAGAGAGAGAGAGAGAGAGAGAGAGAGAGAGAGAGAGAGAGAGAGAGAGAGAGAGAGAGAGAGAGAGAGAGAGAGAGAGAGAGGAGAGAGGGAGGGAGGGAGGGAGGGAGGGAGAGAGAGAGAGAGAGAGAGAGAGAGAGAGAGAGAGAGAGAGAGAGAGAGAGAGAGAGAGAGAGAGAGAGAGAGAGGGAGAGAGAGAGAGAGGGAGGAGGGAGGGAGGGAGAGAGAGGGAGAGGGAGAGAGGGAGGGAGGGAGGGAGGGATGGAGGGAGGGAGGGAGGGAGAGAGAGAGAGAGAGAGAGAGGAGAGAGAGAGAGAGAGAGAGAGAGAGAGAGAGAGAGAGAGAGAGAGAGAGGAGGGAGGGAGGAGGGAGAGAGAGAGAGAGGAGGAGGTGAGGAGGGAGAGAGAGAGAGAGAGAGAGAGAGAGAGAGAGAGAGAGAGAGAGAGAGAGAGGAGAGGGAGGAGAGAGAGAGGGAGGGAGAGAGAGAGGGAGGGAGAGGAGGGAGGAGAGGGAGGGAGAGAGAGAGACGGAGGAGAGAGAGAGAGACGGAGGGAGAGAGAGGGAGAGAGGAGAAAGAGAGAGACCAAGTCAGTTACTACAGAGAACAGTAGAAACAACATAGGAAGAATATCACTACTTCATAGGTGACAGCATCAAAAAGAGATAATATAATTCATGACCTTATACTTCTTTGCACAAATGCACCCAGAAAAATATGATGATAAATTTGAGATTTTAAAGCAGGAGGCAAATTTGATTTTATACATAAAACTGAAATATGGTACAATGGGGGTTTGTTACTGGAATCAGGTTCTGGAAAAAATGCTTTTTGCAAAATAAATAATATAATAATTTATGTAATATATTTTATTTTAAATGTATATGTCATTTTATAATGTAGTTCTTTTAAATAATGTCATTAAAACTATAATAATGACATTTCATAGTCCTTTAGGGATGATAAAATGCCTTACACTTCCCAAACTTGTAGTGTGGTTGAGAAGTATTATATATTTAGAAGATATGTGAGAAGATCCATGAACCATGAAAGGGGATGAATAAATGGGAGAATTAATTTTTAAATGGTCTTCTAGATACTTGATCTAGAAATAAAGGGTGAAACCATAAACAAATTAGGGGAGTGTGGAAAAGTTTCCCTGTCAGACTTATAGAGAAGGAAAGAATTTGTGACCAAACTAGACATAGAGAACATTACAAAAAATGAAATGGCTAATTTTGATTACACTTAATTAAAATTTTTTTGTACAAACAAAAGCAATATACACTAAGATTAGGAGGAAAACAACAAATTTGAGAAAAATTTTTATAGCAAGGGTCTGACAAAAGCCTCATTTCTCAAATGCATAGAGAATTGAGTCTAATTTATAAGAATACAAAGAATTCCCCAATTGAAAAATGATCAAAAATTTCTTCCTCTTCAAGAAATTGGAACTATCCACGGTCACATGAAAAAATGCTCCAAATCACTACTGATTAGAGAAATGCAAATTAAAACAACTCTGAGGTATCACCCCACACCTCTCAGATTGACTAACATGACTGAAAAGGAAAAAGATAAATGGAAGGAATGTGGGAAAATTTGGATACTCATACATTATTGGTGGAACCATGAACTTATACAACCATTCTGGAGAGCAATATGGAAACCATGTTCCAAGGACCATAAAACTATGCGCAATACTACTACGGGGTAGTATGACTACTACCTTAGTATTAGTATTAGTACTAGTATTAGTATTAGTACTACTACTTTACTACTACCTTAGTATTATTAGTATTAGTATTAGTACTACTACTACTACCTTAAAGAGATCAAAGATAGGGGGCAAAGACCTATCTGTATCAAAATATTTTAGAGCTCTTTTTATAATGGCAAAGAATTGGAAAATGAGGAGTTGTCCATTACTTGGGGAATGGCTGAACAAACTTGTGACATATGGTTGTAATGGAATACTACTGTGCCATAAGAAATAATGAACAGAATGGGCTCAGAAAAATCTGGAAAGACTTATATAGTGTGATAGAAAGTGGAATGAGCAGAACCAGGAGAACACTGTATACAGTAACAGAGATATTATATGGTAATCAACTGTGAAAGACCAAACCATTATCAGCAAAGCAAGTTTCTCAGATAGCCACAAGAATTCACAATGAAAATGCTATCCACACCATAGAAAGAAATGTTGGAGGCTGAGGGCAGATCAAAGCATGCAACCTTCCACTTTATTTCTTCATGAGACTATTGCATACACAAATATGTGTCTTCTATTATGACAGCAGCAATATGGAATATGTATTGCACAGAAGTACTAGTATTATCTATATCATGTTAGATATTGCCAGGGGTGATGAGGAAAGGAGGAAGAAAATCTGAATCCCAAAAACATCGGAAAACAGTTGTCAAAAATTGTTTCTATGTATAACTGAAAAAATAAATAATTGTAAGTCAGTAAAAAAGAGGAAAGAAAAAAAACCATTGCTTGCCTTTGGAGGTAGTAGATCCCCTCTTCAAAAGGGCTAGGAGCAGGAGGTGAGTAACCAATTGCCAAGAGTTTTGTAGCAATGATTCTTAGTAAAGCCTGGGTTGAGCCAGAAGGCCTCTGAGTTACTCTTTAATGGAATGCAAAGTTTTCTCTACTATATCAAATGACTATAAATTAATACCTTAAAATAGCAAAAAAATTATTAAAAATCTACTATTACTTTACACACACACACACACACACACAGCCCATCTGAAGGCTCGATGTCTATACAAGGTGGTCTTTCCTAAAGTAAAGGTTCCCAAAATCAAGGAAACATTGTTTTATTATATGCCTTCTATGTACTCAGTTAAGGATGACAAGAGATAAGGACCTTATCCTAGGATGGTGATGGCAAAACCTTTTAGAGACCAAGTGCCCAAACAACAACCCTAACACCACATATGAGCTCCCTCACCTTACCCTAGACAGGGGAGGAAGGAAGTGCTCCTATTGGGCTGCTGGGCCGAGGGACAGGTCATGTAAGAATTGTCCTCAGATGTGTGTCGAGTGGGGAAAGGAAGCAACTGCCTCCAGAACATTCTGGCATGTATTCCATAGGTTCATCAACACCATCCTAGGAGGTCTTATTACTTACTTTGGAATCTGAAGAGTTTTTGTCTAAGTATTTCAAGTGAGCAAATATTCATTAAAGCACTTGCTATGTGCTGGGCACTGTGCTAAGAACTTGAGATAAAAAGACAAAAAAATACTTCAAGGAACTTCCATTCAAATGTCCAAATTTTGTTATAGTTTCTTTTTCTAAAACTGAAAATG